>NC_092349.1:88553619-88671980 GCF_963676685.1 Mytilus edulis | reverse complement strand
CAATATTTGCTGTTCTGCATACACCAGGTGCGTATGCTAGCATACATACCTGAGAAATGCAATGCATTAATTAAATGTAGACATTAGCATACACCAGGTACGTATGCTAGCATACAGGCCTGAGAAATGCAAGTTAATTTATTACAATTCAGTTCAGCATACACCAGGTGTTAAATATGCCAGATTCACGATTTCCAAGTGCTTGATAAAATAAAAATGTGTTTTTTCCTTTATTTTTCTCGTTTTTGCATAAGTTTGTCTTATGGGCAATAATTCGACCTATTTGAGTACGAATTATGACAAATTACCGTTAGTGAGAATTTCTAATTTTAGATGAGAACGTGTTCTATCCATGGCGGTCACAGAGCTTATTAAATGGAGAGGGTCTGTATACTATATCAATGATCACTATGGATCGATTAGTAAACTTAGAATTGAAAGTAAATACACTATATTTACAGTAGTAATGAATGTTCATAATATACAGATAAGCGCTAAAAATATTCATCTGAACCTTTGATACCTTTTCTGAAATTCTCCAGTCATTAAATCTTTCACAAAATTCATTGTTTACACAAAAAAGAAGATGTGGTATGATTGCCATGTTGAGACAACTCTCCACAAGAGACCAATATGACACAGAAATTAACAACTATAAATTACCGTACGACCTTCAACAACGAGCAAAGCCCATACCGCATACTCAGCTTTTAAAGGCCCCGAACTGACAATTTAAAAAATTCAAACAAAGAAAACTAGCAGCCTTATTTATGTACAAAAAATGAACGAAAAACAAATATGTAACACATAAACAAACGAAAACCACGGAATTACAGGCTCCTTACTTAAATGTTCATAACATATTAAATGTATGTTCATATTGAAATTGATAGAAATCTATAATTGAGAATTTTGGAAATAAAAGAGGAGGGATAAATAAAAAAGCATTTTCCTGTCCCCAATAACCTATGACTTATGATTAATTTTTCTAAAATTCTCCAGTCATTCAATATTTTACAAAATTCTTCCGACAACACTTTGCATACTTTAAACTACGCTCTGAATGCCCGCGATTTCGCGGGTGTGTTCTAGGTTAATCTTTAAATTTCGGCTTGGATTGTGGTTCGGCTTCTAGCCCAGCGTTATATTAGTACCACAAGCGACTGAATGCCACATAGCCTTAATGGAAATGATCGACAGAAGGATTTTTTATACAGGAACATACCTTTCCTGTCACAAACAACCTGTACATTGATTGTAGGGTAACCTTTTTTGTTTATAAAGACAGTTTTTTTAAAGAAATGTTTAAGATATCATACATACATTTACACCAAAAGAGAGTTTTATTTTTCATCTTACACCTTATGCGCAAAAAGACAATTTTTAAATAAACATTTGAAGTTATTATATTTTTGTTTCACTGGCCTTTGATAATATTCATATCTAAAATTATTTTAACCCTACGAATCGGAACACATGCGTTGACTGGTATTCGAGCATTTGCAAGATATATGATGAATTTTGTAATAATTCAGACATGAGTGACCATTGGTGACCATTCAGTATTACAAATTCAGACATGAGTGATGAGTGGTGACCATTCAGTTTTACAAATTCCCGATATATTCGGTTAAAGCAGTGGCAAATGACGCGAGAGTTGATTAACTCCCCTCTCTAAATAAAAAGACGAAACAAAAACAAAATATCTTAGTCCGATATTTTTATCTTAAATCTACAATAGCAGAGGGCATAATGTTTTCCGGTCAGTTCGTTCGTCCGTCCGTCCGTCCTGAACCAGATTTATGTTTTAATCAAGGCAGTTTTTGTCTGAAATTTTTTTCGCAGAAAGAGAGACTTAGGGATAAAATCCGGCGAGGCCGGCTTCTCTTGACTGAAACGCTATCAAATATCTGGATGCTTCATAATCAGTTCATAGATGCCATGTGTTAATTACGAACTTTCAATTTGTGATATGACCAGTTTTCTTGACTTAAATTTTATGATTTAGTGACTAGTTCATATTTTTTTTATGCTAATATTCTCTTATTATAAATAATATGATTACATTATCACGTATGTGTATTCCTTGTATATCAGCACCTCGTGCCTCTGATTTGTTCGTTTTTTGTATATGCTTTACGGATAGTAAAACTATATTTGGTGTATGACATATTTGTTAGGTGTGTATGTCTGTCTGGTAATAGTTTATCTCACTTTGACCTTGACAACTGTACATTGATAATTTAGATATTAATTCAATGGATGTGATTGTGGTATAAAGTTCTTTTTTAATACTTTTAATGTAAATTCATTTATGAACATTAGCACAGGACCCAATTTTAGTGTGTCCACAATTGCTGATGAAGTTAATCAATAACTTGAAATTTAGTACACATGTTCCTTATAATAAGGTTTTTCTATCTTGTATGCTGAATTAACATTTGGACGCAGATTTTGCGGTTCTCTTAACTTCAAAATGTAATAGTGTTACACAGATCAAAACAGTATATTTTCAGCAAGGTTGAAGTTTTTGGTGAGGGTACTTAAATGTAGTTTCTTATGATGTTGTATGTTCGATCTGATCTTTGTTCTGTGAACATATTTTCTTGTTGCAATATATCTTGGTTAGGATCGTTGCATAGACAATAGAGCTAGCGCACTTTATCGAGAAAAAAAACATGTCGAAAACTGTCGACTTTGGGCGGCACATTATTTTCTCGAAATAGGTATACATACATTCTGGACAGCGTATACAAGTTCAGAGCCAACAAACCAGATTTTGTCTCATTGTTGTAATAGAGCGTACCCGGACCAAGTTTCACCCTTAAATCCTGTATTATCTTTTAAATACAGATTAGTGGACCCTCTTGGATCCGTTTTATATCGTTTACAAAAGAATTGTCCACAGAATATGTTCATGGAATTAAAAACACAATCACTTGAAAACTTTTTTCCGTTGCTGGAATGATTTTGTTTCTTTTTTGGTAGATGATAATGCGAATGATATTATATATATTCGATGAGGAAAATGAATGTGAATCGAAAGATATATAATTTATATATATAGGAGGGTGCCCAATCAACAAATTTGATCGATTTGCCTTAACGGAATAACACACGCCTACATTTCATATCAATGGAAATAGGAGAACAAACCTCATCAAAATACCGTTGTCATCGTTGTCTGCCGTGGTCCCGTTGTTTTTAAATCAGGGTCAATTATCAAAGTAAAATTTTCAGAAAAATTCACAGTCACGTTTAGATAGCTTGTTTCTCCTACATATATGCGTTTGAAGCAAAATAAAAACAACTAATTTAGAGAAAAATATCTTTTGTATCTCCATTTAGAACTTATTTTATATTTTTATCGCCAAAAATGACTTTAGATAAGACTTTTTTGCATATAGGGTACACATTTGAAATTTTCAAATAGCTGTTAGTGACCTTGACCTATTTCAATTTCTAAATTTGAAATTTGTGTATTCAATTCATAGCTCATGCGTATGCTGGATGAAGGGGAAGTAATAAACGCAGAAGATCAGAACATCTGTATCTTGTGACTTTATTATTATCCTACCCTTGGTGCCTTTCATATATACTGAACTCTTTATCTACATGAATAGCATGTAAAATCGTGAAGGTATCTAATTTATCGGGCGTACAAAATAATTTTTAAAATCTGAATACTCTTTCTGAGCAGATTTAGGGTCCTTGGAAGTGCTAGCTAGATAAATGAGTTCCTCATGTATCATAGTTTCTGTTGATTTACCATGATGCTGAACAATCGATTCGCCAAGAAATCTGATTAAGGCCTGCTGGTTCTCACTAACTCAAAGAAACGTTTTCCAGTCAGGACTTTGACGACCTTCTATATATGACATGAAACACTTTTACAGACGAACAAGAACTTGATTCAGCTTTAAAATAACTGCTAGTGTAAGATTTATAGCAAGAATGGTGGTACAATATTTTGTTATCATCAGTACGAAGATGGTCTAGGTCTGAAGCATCATGCAATATACTAAAATATACATGATCTTTCTGTGCTCCCAGACCCACGATAAAGCTTTTGTTTGTGCTAATTCCCTCGCATATCAATAAGCAATTCAGTAGAAGAACAAAGACATATAACACACTTATCCCATTGTATTTCATTCCTACTTCGTTTAGGGACTGATGGGCATAGTTTAACAGGACTGTAAATAGTTATCAAAAGTACCAGGATTATAATTTTATACGCCAGACGCGCGTTTCGTCTACATAAGACTCATCAGTGACGCTCAGATCAAAATAGTTAAAAAGCCAAATAATTACAAAGTTGAAGAGCATTGAGGACCCAAAATTCCAAAAAGTTGTGCCAAATACGGCTAAGGTAATCTACTCCTGGGGTAAGAAAATCCTTAGTTTTTCGAAAAATTCAAAGTTTTGTAAACAGGAAATTTATAAAAATTGATATTCATGTCAACACCGAAGTGCTGACTACTGGGCTGGTGATACCCTCGGGGATGAAATGTAAATGTAAATGTGTGCAATATTCCGAGTCTGAAACGTGACCGAAGGATTTAATTTGTATATTACAATTATAACAAAACTATCAATTCAAAAAAGCAATTAAAGTTATAAAAATAAAATATTTCCTCAAACAAAACAACGATTTTCAAACTAACTAAAGTATTCAAAACATACAAATCGACCATACAACAAGCAAAAAAGAGAATCGAAGTTGGTGACAATTATCTTAGTTAATGACCTGAAAGTGTAAACCACAAAACGATTAACGGCACGAGAAAAGGCGTGTTTGAGTCAAGGCAAAATTATCACTAAATTTGTGTTTTAAATTGCTATTTCATTCTCACCGGTTAACATTACTCGAAAGATATTTGGCACACTTATGAACCATGTCTTATTGATGTAATCAGAGTAAAAATCCGTGAAAGTAACACGCAATAAATTCTTTCGTTCAAAATGTGGTAAATTTCAGCTAAAAAATAGTCTTACTTAAGGATGTACTTAGGTGAGGTTAGGTAAAAATTAAGAAATTAAGATATTAAAATTGATATTATAAGTTAGTAGAGCATCAATTAAGGATAAAGATAAGCTAAAAATATTGATAGGTCATGGACCTCTTTTTCGAGATATTTGAGATTTAAAATATGGCGGGAAAAAGCTGACTCGGACTTTTGCCTTATATTTGCATTGGTATCATTTGGGTCTCAAAATAAAAGAAAGAAAATCAAGAATTTTTTAAAATTTTTGTAAATGACCTTTCATGAGTTATTTCTTATATGAAAAAATAAATGGGTGTTATGGAGCAAAATATTTTACATTTTCTTGTATGGAAAAACACCAAGAAGTCCGAACATTTGATACAAATTCCAAAACCTCACCTAAGTACATCCTTAAATCATGAAATACTCATACTTAAATTATATAAATCTTTTCAGCTTTCGTTATATGATAAATTTAATTTTTAAGCTAAATGATAAGAAATCATTTGAACAAATAACACAGAAAGCAATAATTTTATTTTTCGTGTTGAAGATGGACTGTATGAGGAGGTATTTTAGGGTTCCCTAAGAAACCTCAAAATTTTGAATAAAGGGCTGCGCTTTAGCGCATGATACGCCCGTTGTTTGAAAGACGACGGTCGTATAAAAATGGCAAAAAAGACTACAATGACAATGAGGAGCAGCAAGAAGATAACAGGGAAAGTGAAGATGGTGAAAGTGACTCTACTGAAAGTTATGATCTAAATGAGGAAGTAGGTGATGAAAGTAAGGATTTCATGGACGACGGGCGTATAAAAATGGCAAAAAAAGACTACAATGACAATGAGGAGCAGCAAGAAGATAACAGGGAAAGTGCACGTGAAGATGGTGAAAGTGACTCTACTGAAAGTTATGATCTAAATGAGGTAGTAGGTGATGAAAGTAAGGATTTCATTGATGATGAGGATAAAGATTTCATTGATGATGAGGAGGCCTCTTCTGAGAATGAAAATGAGGATTTTTCTGATGATGAGGACAGTGATTACAGTGAAGAAGACACTGATGATTAAACCTAGTTCAGCTTTTCAATATTTAGCATTAAAAACAAATATCATAAACATTGGCATATAATATAGAAGTCGTCAATGCAATATAAGGAAAGTGATATATGATTATGGGTTTTAGTAATTCTATGGCTGATTTACAAATTTTATAGTAGTTTGAAAGAAGATAATTTTCTTGGGGTATATTGCTCATAGTTAGATTCTGTTGAACACAGTAAGGAATCCATACTAAATAATACAAAGATGTATGCAAAAGTTGTTCAAATGGTGCTTAATATGGTGGATAATGATTATTACCTTTTTATTGTTAAGAATATTCACAAGATGATCATATTGATAAATGTTTAGGAGACTTGATTTCCTTATTTTTTTCATAAAATGACACCCTTTAACATTTAAGGAATATTTAGTCACATGTTAGGATTTTCATGTTGTCACTTGTTCACTTATTATGTGCTATTGTAGACTAGTTATGTTTTTATAACATTTTTTATTGCGCTTTTTTTTTATCCATAGCTTAGATAGTAAAAATGTTATCATAAAATGATATATGCCTTAGGGAACAGTTAGTATCTCAGGGACTGCTAATGTGCTTTCATCCTTGCAACCATTCAATAATAGAAATTTAATGTTTTAAATTTAACTAAAGATTTTACAAATTTTATGTTTTCATCAGATTTTATTTAAGTATTATTTGTTACATCAATAGATATAAACAATTCACCAAAGTTTCATGGACATTGGTGAAAGCCTTTTTGAGTTATTGTCCGAAGTGTTGAAAATCCCCCCTTTTTATGAATAAAGCCCCATTAATCCAAAACTTAAAATCTGAAATTAAAAAAAAACAAAAGGGAGCTTACGTTAATAGATATAAACAATTCACTTAAGTTTTATGGAAATTGGTGAAAGTGTTTTTGAGTTATTGTCCGAAGTGTGGACGACGGACGGACAGACGGACGGACGGACAACGGTATACCATAATACGTCCCGTCTAAAAGAGGGGCGTATAAAAACTTGACCATGGTAGCTTATGACGACATTCATGATTGAAAAATATAATGATTTTCCAATAGATATAGGAAGATGTGGTGTGAGTGCCAATGAGACAACTCTCCATACAAATAACAATAGTTTGCATATAAATATAGCAATGTGTTATCCGTTAACTTAAACTCGTTAACTAGACGTCTTTTTCTATACTGGGCACCCTACTCATATATATACATATTGCAAAGAGTTATAACCGATTTGGAGATAGAAAAGGACAACCTCTAGTCCGCTGCATCGGCAATTATGTTTTTCTATAGAGTGCTCTTTTACATAACATGTCCAAAGCAAGTTTATACAAAAGCCATTCAAACGTCAAAGTTATCTCGGACTAGCATTTGCTATGCTGTTTCTTGTTAAACCATTTGATAAAAAATGTTTATTTACTTTTTTCATCGGGTTGATACAGGTGTAACAATGAGGTTGACATATTTGATTGAAAAAAACCGGATCGGGACCAAAATAGTGCCCGTAACCGCTCCCAATTATATATATTAATGACGTTATTTAGTAAACAGTATTTTGACAGTTGGAAATGATCTTGTGTACGAAAACTGTTTCAAAAATTTACCTGGCGCTCTACAAAGAGAGCAAGTGATCTGTTGGTGGCTTGCTGCAATATGGCTCTCCATACTTTACCTGGAGCTTTACAGACAGAGCATGTGATCTGTTGGTGTCTTGCTGCAATATGGCTCTCAATAATTTACCTGGATCTCTACAGAGAGAGCAAGTGATCTATTGGTGGCTTGCTGCAATATGGCTCTCAATATTTTATCTGGAGCTCTACAGAGAGAGCAAGTCATGTGTTGGTGACTTGCTGCAATATGGCTCTCAATTTTTACCTGGAGCTCTACAGAGAGAGCATGTGATGTGTTGGTGGCTTGCTGCAATATGGCTTTCAATACTTTACCTGGAGCTCTACAGAGAGAGCATGTGATGTGTTGGTGGCTTTCTGCCTATCAATATTTTACAGATGAACCGTATATTGTCTTTGTTAAACATAAACCTTCGTCTTACTTACTCGTCGCGCATTTAGTCTAAATGATCAACCAGTTTCCTATATACGCGGTCATGTCTTTATAGGCGTCCAAGTTGGTCAAACACAATATCGGCTGCCATATTTAATTGCTAAGGAATGCGTAATTAAATAAATTGATTTTCAGTGACAGTTTAATGAACTTTTATTTCATTAAACTATGTGTACAACAGAATTAATGACACATTAGTTAATGAGGCTCTAATGACACTTTGAAGAACCATTTCGTTTATTTTATAAGAATTTACAATTTATCATTTTTCACCTTACAAATTCATTTATGCATTATGCAAATATTGATGTGCTAGTCACCACTTGCTGATTTAGTCTGGAAGGTGGCAGGGTTTACCGAGAGAAGACAGAATCTGCCCTCTCTGTGACTCAAACGAGATTGGTGACGAGTACCATTACATTATGAATTGTGGACTTTTAAGTTAGAATTAAAGAATTTTTTACCGAAATACTGTTGGTCAAACCCTAATATCTGTAAATTTGATCAATTGTTTAACTTATCAATTATTGTAATATTAGAAAAACTATGTAAATTTATCAAAGTGATAAATGTGAAAGTCAGTCCTCCAAGTTAATTTCATTGTTTTGTTCACACATGCATGTAATAATTGTACCTTATAGTTATATTTATGTATGTTCTCTATAAAATTGAGAATAGAAATGGGGAATGTGTCAAAGAGACAACAACCCGAAGGCCACCAATGGGTCTTCATTGCAGGAAGAAACTATTTATCTATTATCAGAAATAAAGTATTCGTATTCATAAAAGGTAAAAAGTTTATAGTTTTATACGCTTGACGCGCGTTTTGTCTGCAAAAACCTTATCAGTGACGTTCAAATCAAAAAAATTAAAGCCAGATAAAGTATGTAGTTGAAGAGCATAGAATGCCGAAAAATTCCGAAAAAAAACAGAAAAAGTTTTAGAGAAATTAATTAGCTATGAGAAATAAACTATATAAATTAAGAAATTTAAAATGAGAAGAACGATTTCAGACATTAATAGCTTTATAGGCTTACATGAACAATTAGTATAGTATTGTAACGTGTTTGGCTTATAAACTATCTATTCGTATCCGTTTTCACAGAATCTGAGATACTCCAATATCAATCTTTTAATTTACTCAAAACCTAACTATAACTTGGAAGCTTTACTAAAAACTACGAGACCAACCTTTAAACTTTGAAACCTAGCAAGGAAAGAACAAAATTATCCACAATTTATAATGTATCAAAAAGTAGTCTAAAAAAGATAACTTCAATTTTTCCTTAATCCTTTAAATGAGTCCGAGGTCTAAACTTTATTTGCTAAAAAAATATAACCTTTCAAAAACTAGAACAGAGAACAAGCTTCAAAACCATAAGTTCTTGAGTCACCTAGTCTCCGAGACACATAGTTCCTGAGACACCTGGTAACTGAAGCAACGAAGTCACCCGAAAATTACAAGCTAACTGTTAGAAGTGCGACCATTTCTGTGGAAATTACAGTTTCAGAACAACCCGGAAGCTTGCAACAATCGTAAAGACTTCTAAACCGCTTGCTTCAAACCACAAACTTTCAAATTATTCCTAGTGGTTTATCAACTAACTTTTCAGCTCTAAATTCTTCTTAAAAATCTTTAAGTTAATTGTATATAAATTATCGATGCTTTCCTCGTCAACAGCCAAATATAAATGACAAACTCGCACAATGTGTGTGTTTCCTGTTTTTTTTAACGCATGTTACATATCTATTGTCTGTGTATTGCATATGTTGTTGTTTACAAAGAATGATATTGTTAGACCATCTAGAGAGGTCCCAAAGAACTACACATGAATCAGCCTCTTCTGGTACTGAACGAATGGCTAAACAGACGATGCATTATACTGAAAAGCAATCAGGCCGTTCCTGACTACAGGACCGATTATCCAAGGTATTTAGATAATACCTAGTAGATACTTTTGTAGTTTCCATTAATGTACTGTTCAAACGGGTAATTTATGATGGTTTAAATTAAACAATGAATTACAAATATTTTCCAATGCTTGAGCTGTATTTTTGTCACAGTATAATATTGATTTATGGTTTACATAAACAAATTTACATAAATAAACCAACACTACAAAATGCATAACATATATACTAAGTAATAAAAATAGGTTGAGGCGGTGACTATCTTAGACACTTCTTTGTCTTCTATATCTACACAAAGGATGGAGCAAATAACGCCCCTGAAAATACAACCCTTATAAAATCAATAAAACAATGGAATAAATATGAAACCAAGGGGGTGATACACGCCTTTGAAAATTCCACAACCTAAGGATTTATCTCTTCCTCAAATGTCGGTCATTCCAATACACACTTTCAAAATAACTGACAGAAAGAAATAATTATGAACACATAGCAAATAATATTTACATTTGATTAAAAAGTAAAATAACAAAAATACCAACTCAAAGGGAAACTCACAACCGAAAGTCCTTTATAAGATGGCAAAATCAAAAGACCAAACACATCAAACGAATGGAAACAACTGTCATATTCCTTATGAAGAGAAGGGTTGAATATACCTGTTTTAACAACTAGGTAAACCTCTCACTTGTATGTCAGTCGCTTAGAATTCCATTATATTGACAACAATATGTGAGCAAAACAAACAGACATAGTAGGTAAAAATGTCACAAATAGGGGTACAGCAGTCAACATTGTCAAAAAAATGAATAAGCTTAGGAATCTTCAATATCCTGCTGTAAATGAACATTTGTTACGAGATAGAAAAAAAAATTGGATTTTGTTTTTGTTCAAACATTAATGAAATTGAAATTTTGTAATTCACTTCACTTTTAGCAGCCAATTTGGTTCGGTGTTGTCAAAATAAGCTTGCAATTGAATCCGTATTCGTGTGACCTTCAATCTAGCTACTTAGCTGGACATTGATTACGCATTTTTGCGGGAATTAAAAGGAAAAGAATGTCAACATTGAAAGTGAAACAAGGATGACCTATTTATTTGCTTGACTGATTCGAACCACAAAAACATTCATATTCAAATAAAAACGATGATCAACATACTGTTTAACCTACAATATAAAATCAAACAGACTAAAGAAATTCCAATTCCACGTGGTCATTATCTGTTTGTAAATATAGTTATGTTTACATTAGGTATAATGGACGTCAGCAGTCTTCGGATGTCATCTCGATGGTTAAGTAAAAAGCGTCTAAAAAAAACAAAAAACTAAGTAAAAACATATAAAGAAATATTGTTACATGTTATCGAGTCCATGCATTGTTAATTATTCATTTTATATATATATTTTAAATTTAGATATACATTATAGTATGTCATCGAGAATTTGAGTCAAATCGGTGAACATGATTTGACAACCAATGACCCTTTATATTCTGATTCTGAAGAATTTGAGTCAATAAACTCATCATAGATACTAGGATTATAATTATGTACGTCGGACGCTCGGTTCGTCTACAAAAAGACTCCACAATGAAGCTCGAATCAAAATATTGAAAAGGCCAAATAAAATACGAAATTGAATAGCTTTCATTGATGATCCATTATTCCGAAAAGGGATTGCCAAATACGGCTAAGGTAATCTAAGGTAGAAAATCGTTATCAAATCGAACAATTAAAACCTTCGTTCAGAGTTCATTTATAATTATGACCATATCAATGATAATCCATGTCAACACAAAAGTTTGATACGGTGATACACTCGTTGTTCTACTCGAACAGAATCTGAAATATTATAACCGTATTTATAAGAACATATTGAAGGGATGCAACAAGAAGACCGAAACGAAATCTGCGCTACGTAGTTACGTGTATAGAAACATATAGTGACTCTGAGCGTCACTGATGAGTCTTATGTAGACGAAACGCGCGTCTGGCGTATTAAATTATAATCCTGGTACCTTTGATAACTATTTAATATTTTGTGTTGCTTAGGAATGTTGTCATAAAACATCTTAAATTGAAACAGTCATGATTGATGTTCTGATTGTCCGGAATTTCACTATTTTCGCCTGTAAGTTACAAAAGGATTAAAAAATTGGCAACTATTCAATGATCTATTGAATAAAAGATACGTCTTTGACATTGTCTGGGACTAAAGATGATTGGGTTCTATTTATACCTTGACCCTTTAGTGTACAGACATTTTTTCTTGTCATACTCTCCAGCATAACACCTAGTATCCGTCAATTTCTTATACACAGAATTCGACTGTCCGCTACAGACGTTCCTATAACTGGACCTAAATATCCGTACCCGATGTTTCCACAAGCATAGGCTGTATTAATGCCTGAAACTCCTGAATAGAAGAAAACATAAAATATTTTGTTAAATTTATTGGAATCTTTGTTTATCAAGAGCGTCAACGGAAAATATACTTGCGTAAAACTAAGAACCTACTGTGTAGACAAGTTGCCGACTAAAAATTTACAAGCAATAAAGAAGACACTACTCCGGAATCACCAAGTTAACTATGACAACCAAACTTTCTTGACCTTTGCCTTAAAAATGAACTATGTTTACAAGATAATGTTAAACGTCTCGTAGTAAATATGTATATAAAAGAGAATGATAATCGCTTTCTTCATGATTACAATTAATGCATGACTTCCTTTTTAGGCATTTCATTTATGGATTAGTTTTAGTAATGTTAGGACTTTCTTATAATTTGGGAAATATTAATATGTGTTAAAATGCCTGTACCAAGTCAGGAATATGACAGTTCTTGTCCATTCGTTTTTGATGCATTTTGTTATTTGATTTTGCCATGTGATTATGGACTTTCCGAATTGATTTTCCTCTAAGTTCAGTATTTTTGTGATTTTACTTTTTTTTATAGACATAAGGTGACACGACAGTACAAAGAAATTGTAGGAATTGTACATGTATATGTTTCCTGATAGTGAGTATGAATGTAAATTATGTAAAAGCCGGACCAAAATATTGTCTGTGAAATAAAATAAGTTGTCACTCAAATTTATTTATTGATTTAAACTGCAAATTAATAAAAAAAAAAGTAAAAATATTTTGGTCCGGCGTTTAAATCAAATACTATTTCATTATGTCAGGGGAATGTTTAAATAAAATGACTTAAAAAGTTTTAAATATACCGGGTTTATTTTATTTTTATCGGAATATTGGAAATAACTATAAATTCTTCCCAACAGAAGGTCCAGTAACCAGAGGTTTGGAAAGCTAGAGACTTAGGTAATTTTTTATTTCAAAACCTTTTTTCTCTTTTTTTGCATTGCTTTGATATTGTTTATTTTTTAGTAATGATTCAGAAGTGATTTATATTTTTCATAATAATATTTAAGGTACCAATTTGAATGCACAAGTCAACTTCAAATTATTTTGATTTTTTTTTTGTTTGTTTCACAATTCAACTGTTAGTCATTTTTTAATCACTGTGTGATAAATCCTTTCAATCTCATAAATATGCTTCGGGGCAGTTGTAACTCATTCATAGAAACTCTTTGTTTTGAACTATAAGCAGGCCTAAACAATAAGATAATCCCTTAATAAGAACATGATTTACATTCATTCTGCCGAATTAAGAAACACCAAATCCTATTATATCATTGGCCGAGAGCACTTTGCTATATTCTAATGCAAATTCAGAACCAAAAGTATTTTAAGTCTTGTGAGTATTTACTCAGTTTATATCGGTCAGTTGAATTCAATCAATTCCGTTGATAAAATCTAATATATGTTTGGAATATAGAAATGTTATATGCAATTTTAATCCTTAAGCATGTACGAGTAACATTGTTTTGCTGGACTATGAACATGTGAAAGTAAAACATACCAATTAGTACAATCTATATTTTAAACCATATGATCGAAGAAAAACTGTCGATTTCTTAAATTTAAATGTAAAAAATAGTCAATCGATAATCAAGCAAAAAAAATGTCAAGAGCTGATATTAATAGTACACCGTTCCTGTCGGCGAATCTGAACAACAGGTGACGCAATACCTACTATACATGTACATTGCCAAAAATGGAACTTACCAATGCTTTAAAGTAGCATTTATAAAAAAAAAACAAACGCTTTTTGGAATTCTCCTAAAAACAAAAGTCTATTCAACATTAATCTATTTAATGATTAACATTGCGTCTTCCTGTATTTATTACACGTTGCTGTATGAAATCGTACCAAAATATAGCCGACAGTGTAACGAAATAGCAAAGCATAGTAATGCAGGCAGGTGAAATATTTGGATGGTATTATTTATTATTGTTTTTGTCGAGCCTTCGACTTTAGTCGAAAAAGCGAGACTAAGCGATCCTACATTCCGTCGTCGTCGGCGTCGTCGGCGGCGTCAACAAATATTCACTCTGTGGTTAAAGTTTTTGAAATTTTAATAACTTTCTTAAACTATACTGAATTTCTACCAAACTTGGACAGAAGCTTGTTTATGATCATAAGAAAGTATCCAGAAGTAAATTTTGTAAAAATAAAATTCCATTTTTTCCGTATTTTACTTATAAATGGACTTAGTTTTTCTGCGAGGAAACATTACATTCACTCTGTGGTTAAAGTTTTTAAAATTTTAATAACTTTCATAAACTATCCTTGATATGTACCAAACTAGGACAGAAGCTTGTTTATGATCATAAGATAGTATCAAGAAGAAAATGTTGTGAAAATAAATTTCCACTTTTCCGTACTTTACTTATAAATGGACTTAGTTTTTCTGCGAGGAAACATTACATTCACTCTGTGGTTAAAGTTTTTAAAATTTTTTCATAAACTATCCTTGATTTGTACCAAACTTGGACAGAAGCTTGTTTATGATCATAAGATAGTATCAAGAAGAAAATTTTGTAAAAATAAATTTCCACTTTTCCGTATTTTACTTATAAATGGACTTAGTTTTTTTGCCAGAAACAAAACATTCACTCTGTGGTTTAAGTTTTTAAAATTTTTATAATGTTCTTAAACTATCCTGGATTTCTACCAAACTTAGACAAAAGCTTATTTCTGATCATAAGATATTATTCAGAAGTAAATTTTGTAAAAAAAAATTAACTTTTTCCGTATTTTACTTATAAATGGACTTAGTTTTTCTTCCAGTTAACATTACATACAGTCTGCAGTTAAAGTTTATAAAACATTTATTAGATTCATAAACTATCCTGGATTTTTTTACCAAACTTGGAAGCTTCTTTCAATCAAAAGACAGTATCGTGAGGGAAATTTTTATTGATGTTTTTCCTAATTTTTGTTGAGTCTGGGATTAACAGAAAAAGTAGGCGAGACACCGGGTTCCGTGGAACCCTTACGAATTTTTTCTTGTCCCTGTGTTTTTCCCCCATTGTATTGATATGATCAAGTATAGAAATTTTGCTGATTACAGTTGTACAGCTTAGTCTTAACTGGTGTTCTTGCTGTTCCATTTGTAAATATATAAAGATACACTTCTTAGTCCGGCCGATTGGTGCAGATATAGAACAGAATTGCTCACTTGATGAGGAAAGCATGAAACTTTGCATAGTAGTTCTTGGTTAAATACCCTGTGACTTCAGCTATGGACCCACTCTGAAAAATACAATATGGCTGCCATTTTCATGATGGCGGAAAAAGGTATAAATATCAAGATTGTCCCAAAGGTATTATATATAATTTCGGAAATTAAAGGAATGATTCTTTAAAAAGGGACTTCATGTTCTTGAATTTGTTATCAATCAATTTTAAAATATAAAAAAATTAATTTGGTTATTTCTATAACACATACATTTCCAAATATGGCTGCATATACAAAAACAAATAGTGAAATTCAAAATGTTAATCAATATGTTACATGTTACTGTAATTGTTCTTTAAACGTTTTCAGTTCTAATGGTTAGAATGAAATAGGTTGAAACGAGTCGATTGAACGTTGATATAGGTCGGTTAAATGTGGTGGAATAGAAGATAACTCATCTGAACTTTGAGGCAGTGCCGAGGGCACCTTGTCTCGAGTCTCTTCAATGCCACGTCTTACGTCACTTATCTGTTTTTCTTTTTCATTTTTAGCTCACCTGGTCCGTCGTCGTCGTCCGTCGTCCGTCGTCCGTCGTCGTCGTCCGTCGTCCGTCGTCGTCGTCCGTCGTCGTCGTCCGTCGTCGTCGTCCGTCGTCGTCGTCCGTCGTCGTCGTCCGTCGTCGTCGTCGTCCGTCGTCCGTCGTCGTCGTCCGTCGTCCGTCGTCGTCGTCCGTCGTCGTCGTCCGTCGTCCGTTGTCGTCCGTCGTCGTTAACTTTTACAAAAATCTTCTCCTCTGAAACTACTGGGCCAAATTAAACCAAACTTGGCCACAATCATCATTGGGGTATCTAGTTTAAAAAATGTGTGGCGTAACCCGGCCAACCAACGAAGATGGCCGCCATGGCTAAAAATAGAACATAGGGGTTAAATGCAGTTTTTGGCTTATAACTCAAAAAACAAAGCATTTAGAGCAAATCTGACATGTGAAAAATTGTTTATCAGGTCAAGATCTATCTGCCCTCAAATTTTCAGATGAATCCAACAACCCGTTATTGGGTTGCTGCCCCTGAACTGGTAATTTTATGGGAAATTTTGCTGTTTTTGGCTATTATCTTGAATATTATTATAGATAGAGATAAACTGTAAACAGCAATAATGTTCAGCAAAGTAAGATTTACAAATAAGTCAACTTGACCAAAACAGTCAGTTGACCCCTTTGGGAATTATTGACCTTAATAGTCAATTTTTAACCATTTTTCGTATATCAAAGTAATCTTTTACAAAAATCTTCTCCTCTGAAACAACTGGCCAAATTAATCCAAACTAAGCCAAAATCATCTTTGGGATATCTAGTTTAAAAAACTGTGTGGCGTGACCCGGCCAACCAACCAAGATGGCCTCCATGGCTAAAAATAGAACATAGGGGTAAAATGCAGTTTTTGGCTTATAACTCAAAAACCAAAGCATTTAGAGCAAATCTGACATGCGGAAAAAGTGTTGCTGCCCCTGAATTGGTAATTTTAAGGAAATTTTGCTGTTTTTGGTTATTATCTGGAATATTATTATAGGTAGAGATAAACTGTAAACAGCAATAATGTTCAGCGAAGTAAGATTTACAAATAAGTCAGCATGTCCAAAATGGTCAGTTGACCCCTGAAGGAGTTATTGCCCTTTATAGTCAATTTTTAACAATTTTTTCGTTAATCTTAGTTATCTTTTACAAAAATCTTCTTCTCTGAAACTACTGGGCCAAATTACACTAAACTTGGCCAAAATCATCATTTGGGTAACTTGTTTAAAAAATGTGTGGCGTGACCTGGCCAATCAACCAAAATGGCTGCCACGGCTAATAATAGAACATAGGAGTAAAATGCAGTTTTTGGCTTACATTGATCGATTTTGTGATGAAGTGATGTTTCATGGCCAATAGACTTTGGAATCGTGCGTTGGCCTACTGGCCCGACCCTTTGCTGTTTAAAGACTCCATTGTAGGGGTTGCACTGTGATTTGCTCCGTATCTGGTGAAGGTGACCGTTGTCTGAAATAACCGGAATTTCTGGAGTTTGTCCGTGGAGATGCTTACCGTTTAGAGTTAATCTTTAGGGACTATATGATCTCTAGCTTAGTGGATGTGTTGCTGATCGATAGGCTTTAAGCTTGGCGATCTACCGCGATTGTATTGCTCAGGAGATCTTCCACGTGTATATTGATCAGGTGATCTTCCATTGAATTGGATATCTTCCATGATTATTTGATCAGAAGAACCGAGGTTATATTGCTCGGCCAATCCACGGTTATGCTGATTAGTTGAAAGCATAACATCAGCTAGTTTTGTGACAATTTGTGTGAGGTTTATATGCACCTCATTATCCAAAGGACTGCTCATATTTCCTTTATCGGTCGATGATAATGTGCCATCAGCAAAGTAGACTTGTCAATGGTCATAATTGGCACTTTTTGATCCATATATCGCCATCTGGTTTTCTATTGAGGATTTCAATTGTTTTAACGCCTTGTGGAATGTTTCTGGGTTCCTCTCTATTAAATGCCTTGAAGAACTTTGTCTTTACATCTTCGACGGAATGCTTCGGTTCCAATCTGGTTTGCTCGTATTTCTTGCTGAAGCGCTGCTCCAAATGAATGCTTTTTTAAGGCCTTGGAATCATTTTCTGTTTTTACTTTGCGAGCGTACTCAAAGCCAACATCGGCCTGGCAATCTGGGGCCTACGCACATTTTTATTGTTATCTACCGGCAGTTAGTTCAAAATTGGTAAATAAACGCCTCCCAAGTCAAAGATTCTTTTCAATCGAGTTTTTGCATTTTTAGGAGCTGTGGGCTTCGGCTCCGGTCCCTTGCACCAAGATTGTCTTGCCATCGGGTATTTTCTCTCTCCACAGAGAAGTCTGAAGAAGATGTATTGCCACACTTTTTTGGTTTCCTCTTACCTTTCCTGGATCGATCAGTAGAGTTAGCTTGCTGTTATGGGAAGCCTGTTAGAGCTCCAGTAGCTGACGAGGTCGTCATTATTGGAGTGATAAATGTGGGATTTGACATTGACTCGACGGGGATGATACCGTAAGTAGGCACTGCAATCAGCATTGGAGAAACTTAATAGAATCCACTTGCAGCCAATTGTTTCTGTAATGGTGTGCTGCTCTGAACCAAATATTATTGACACATAGTAGAGGGTAAGTATGCGTAGGCAGAAACATAATAAAATTGAGAATGGAAATGGGGAATGTGTCAAAGAGACAACAACCCGACCAAATAAAAAACAACAGCAGAGGGTCACCAACAGGTCTTCAATGTAGCGAGAAATTCCCGCACCCGGAGGCGTCCTTCAGCTGGCCCCTAAACAAATATATACTAGTCCAGTGATAATGAACGCCATACTAATTTCCAAATTGTACACAAGAAACTAAAATTAAAAAAATACAAGACTAACAACGGCCAGAGGCTCCTGACTTGAGACAGGCGCAAAAATGCGGCGGGGTTAAACATGTTTGTGAGATTTCAACCCTCCCCCTATACCTCTAACCAATGTAGAAAAGTAAACGCATAACAATACGACCATTAAAATTCAGTTCAAGAGAAGTCCGAGTCTGATGTCAGAAGATGTAACCAAAGAAAATAAACAAAATGACAATAATACATAAATAACAACAGACTACTAGCAGTTAACTGACATGCCAGCTCCAGACTTCAATTAAACTGACTAAAAGATTATGATTTCATCATATGAACATCAGGCACAATCCTTCCCGTTAGGGGTTTAGTATCATACCATCATAACATATATGAGAAGAACATAACCCGTGTCATGCCAACAACTGTTTTTAGAATAAATGTGTTTAGTTCCGATGCAAAGACCTTATCAGTGACTCAATATTAACGCCAAAATATGCAATCTTTAATGACTTGACAACAGTATCGTAATTATATCCCTTCTTAATAAGTCTATTCAAAGGTTTTGTAAGTTTCTGAGGTGAATACTGACACCTTTGTGCTTTATAAAGAATATTTCCATAAAACATTGGATGTGAAATACCTGAACGTATTAGAAGTCTGCATGTTGAGCTATTTACGAATGATGTCTTTATACCGATGATAAAATTTAGTAAATGTTTTGACTATTTTGTGATATAAAAAACCCTCGTGTAATACATAAATTTCTCTCGTTAAAATCTAAAAATTAATACATACTCGAGCGAATCGTACAAGTTGAGATATATAAACACCGTAAGATGGTGACAAGGGAACGTCACCATCTAAAAACGGATAATTAACGATAGAAAATGAAAAATCATCCCTTTTATCATAAATTTTAGTATTCAGCTTTCCATTAGTGATATAGATATCAAGATCGAGAAAAGGGCAGTGGTCATTGTTAGTATTAGCTTTATTTAAAGTAATTTCAACAGGATAAATTTCATTAATATACATACTGAAGTCGTCATTATTGAGAGCCAAAATATCATCCAAATATCTAAAAGTATTATTAAATTTGTTTATCAGATGTTGTTTCGATGGGTCTTTGCTTATTTTTGTCATAAATTGTAACTCATAACAATACAAAAACAGGTCCGCAATAAGTGGTGCACAGTTAGTCCCCATTAGAATTCCTATAATCTGACGATATAAGAATCCCCAAAAGCGAACAAAAATGTTATCTAGTAAAAATTCAAGGGCATATATAGTATCAAAGCATGTCCAATTAACATAGTTTTTTTGTTTATTGCTACTAAAAAATGACCTAAAAGAGTTTGAACATATATATTCACATTCTGATTTTTTGAATGCCCATTTAATTAGGTGTGTGAATTTTTTCTTAATGAGAATGTGAGGCAATGTGGTATACAGGGTAGAAAAATCAAAACTTTGAACAGATTCAAAATCACCAATATAAACATGCAATTTATCAAGTACTTCCAACGAGTTCTTGACACTCCAAAAGTAATTTATTCCACTATTTTCGAAGGCCTTATTTGAACAATTTATTATCAGGTTTTTAATTGTACCAAGTGTGCAGGTAAGAAGAATAGACAATTTAGTAGTTGAACAATGGCTTGAAGACGAAATAAATCTATATTTGTAAGGGGTTTTGTGTAGCTTCGGAAGCCAATACATAGTTGGGACTCTCATTGTATTTGGCTCTGCTTGTAAAGCGGTGGCTAAAAGTTTATGTTTGTTACAGATTTCGTTTTCTGAAAATGGAGTCAGTTGGAATGTTGGTGAATTGGTGATTTCCTTTTCCAGAACCTCAATGTAAAATTTACGTCAAACAATAATAATATTATTAGCAGCTTTATCGGCCGGGACAAAAACAAACTCCTTGGCTAGTTCTTTTAGTTTATGTTTGATACGAGAAATAGGTTTATTATGGTTATTGTTTATAGTAAAATGTTCTTTTAAATGTTGAATACGTATATCAACTATCTTCATTACTGAATTATAAAAAGAGTCCAAAGATTTTTTTTGTCAGCTTTTCCCCGTTTTATCCATTTCATACAGTAAGTATGGAGTGAGTCGTGGATGATATAACGACACTCATTCCAATTAATAATTGACGGGGGACGATATTTAGGTCCTTTACTGAGGAATGATTTTAACTCTCGGTCTTGAACGATTTTAAGATTTCCTGTTATAACATGGGAAATGGGTCCATAAATATATTCGGAATTACTGCAATTACATGAAGTAGGTGTATTTTCACTGATATTAACATCTTTACACAATTGACTATAATTAAACACAAATTTCCGGGTAGATTTCTTGTAAATATAACAAATAAGAGGTAGCTCAGTATTGTTTATCTATATTTTCAAATCCTCATATTTCTGATCCATATAAAAGTATTGGTAAAACTATTTTGTCAAATAAATCAAGTTGACATTCTATTGACCAATTGTTTTGTCTACCTTTTTTATATTAGCTTTTGTGGCTTGTTCCTTTAAATATTTTTGAGTATTTTTTTATATGTGTAGAACACTTATTGCCGTGTTAACAATTAAATATAATAACTGCATCGATTGTTGCTTTATATTAGTAGTCATCTATGTTTCAACTATTCCACGCTGATAGATTAATAAATTACTTAGAAACTAATGTTAAAACTCCCTCTCTGTTGACATAAAAACGTCTTAGTTTCACTTGATAGATTTATTCTACAGTACATACTGTGACTTTGATATTTTCGGTGAAAACCCAAGAATTCCCTAAACAATGCTAAATATACTGCTGACAATTGTACTGGAAGTGCGACTCAGATTTGGTTTGGAAGTTTGACTGTACGGTGCAGTCAAACTTCCAAACCACACGTTTGAAATTGTATCTATGATAGAATTAAGTAAACGTTTTAACCAATCTGTGGTATCGAAACTCCTAATTTGATAACTTAACAGATATACATTAATTACGTTACATAGAACCCTAGCAACAGGCATGGACATCAGATTAATTACGTTACATAGAACCCTCGCAACAGGCATGGACATCAGGTTGTGAAATAAAAACATCGTAAGAAATTTAACGGACCAAAGGAAAATTACCGTCCAAAAACATGAAAAAGAGGAAATCGATTTCAAACAGTCTTAAAAACTGAATGACTGCATCGCTGAACAGAAGTTAAATGCATGTAATGCAGTTCTTGTATGATAAACACACTGTTATATTGCAGTAGTATTGCTTTATTTAATAAATATGATCGATTAATTTGAGCATTGTCTTGAATACGGAAGCCGTAAGGGGGTGGACATGTAGAAATCATGCACTTGTTTTAATAACATAAAAATGTTATAATAATAAAGTCTCTATCAATAACCTACTTGTACTTTCACTTTCATATCCTTACATTCTTTGATATACGTAAACATACACTTAATTAATAACCATGATCACCAAGTAGATATAAATAGCTCAAAAACCCAAAGCATCTAAATACCATAGCAATTAAATGATCCAACTAAAAAAATGCACATACTTAATAAGTCGTTACAGTTCATTCACAAAGTAGTATACATTACGTCATGTGATATTGTCTTAATATCGATTGACAATGAGAAGTGTAAAGGGGTAAAGGTAGCTTCCACGGCTATAAATAAACTGATTTTCTGGAAATGCATTTCCTTCCTTATTACTTATGCAAAATGACGAACTATGTGTTACTTTTGATAATAAATAGTTCGGGTACTTGCTGGTGTCCACAAGCTGAAACAGAAGATTAACTGAGTAAGTAAATTAGTATCATCATTCAACATGTTCAACAGCTGCTACACCAGACATATGAGGGTAGGACTGGGGTACGCCACTTGACGAATGACGGTAAGGTGTTTGTAAAAATAACCTTAACGATACACACGATAAAGGGCATTCCTACCCTTGTATATGTGTTAGACTCAGATCGACGTCCGGCCTCTAATCGACGTCCTTTCCTCAAATCGACGTCCGTTTCTCAAATCGACGTCCAAATCTGACGTCACATTCTCAAATCGACGTCCAATACTTTGATACTCTAATCTACGTCCAATGTGACGGCATGTATTGCCAAAACTACACCCGATTGATTTTAGTCGATTGTAGTCGTCTTAAATTGATGTCCAATATCAATAAATGACATAACTAAGGCTGTTAGTTTTCTCGTTTGAATTGTTTTACATTGTCATTTCGGGGCCTTTTATAGCTGACTATGCGTTATGGGCTTTGTTCATTATTGAAAGCCGTACGGTGACCTATAGTTGTTAATTTACGTCATTTTGGTCTCTTGTGGAGAGTTGTCTCATTGGCATTCATACCACATCTTCTTTTTTATATCAATTGTTTACGCTTATACATGTACATGTTTTGTAGGGTTCAAACATTAATACATACTTTCCATATAATGTTTTTTCAACCCGAAATAGTTATCATGCATATATTAAAGTGTATCTTGATAAAAAGTTAATCGAATCAATCTACATAGTAGTTTGTCATTCCTATTCATGTTAATAAATGACATGCATGTACATTGTGAGTGTATGTGAAGGAGAAAGGAACTTAACGACAAAGAAAACCAAACGATATCTAGAGGGAAATTATTCAATTTTCAACAATAGACAAAATAAGGAAGTACAGCCCATTGTTGTTTTTTTAGTATTATAATTCGGACTATGTAAGATATTTTTCAACATTTTTTTTAGTTTTACACCTGTAGTAAAACATGTACGCAAGAAATTGGCACTATGCATTATTACAAAACTGTTCTAGGTTAAGTGCTCACACACATGCTTAACCCTAACATAATCTATATGAGCCTGTAATGCAGTGGTTTTCGATGGTTTGTGTCTATCATATTTGTTTTTCAGATATTTTCTTTATAAATAAGACCGTTAATTTTCTTATTTAAATTGTTCATTTTGTTCATGTTATACCACATCTAATTTTTATGTAATCTCTAAAATTTAAAAAAAATTATAACACAACCTGTTTGCATATTTAGTCTAGTATGCAATAAATCTTTAAAAAAACACACATTTTTTTAAATAGATCCTATTTGTCACACATATGTTTAAGGCTCTAAAGGTTTCAGCTGCTGTGGGTTCTGGTCAATTTTGTACTATGTGTCCAAAACGGATGTTGATTAAAGAAGCTAAAAATTGGAAGTCGATTAGAGAAACCAAAAAATGGACGTCGATTAAATAGGCATAAAATTGGCCGTCGATTTGGAACGATATTTTATTGTGACGTCAGATTTGGACGTCGATTTGAGAAACGGACGTCGATTAGAGACCGGACGTCGATCTGAGTCTTACATATAAACCTTAAAATTTGCTTGAATATCGTAAAAATACCTAATGCATAATCATAAAAGAGTGGTCATATTCAAAATAAGCCTGATATGGTGATAGCCAACTTTAACTTATAAATTTGTTGTTTTATCATTGGTACCGTACTCTCAGCTCAATACATTAAAAAGCTCTGTGAAATCATGGTAGTGACCTTCTGTTCCACTTAATCATACTCAAATGGTACATGTATGGAAACAAACTTTCATTATTTCATCGAATAAGATTAAGCTGTAGTACATCAATCTACTCTATACAGCTACATAGTTAGAATCAGACTTAGTATAATTCTTATTTTACAGGCGTACTGATAATTTCAATATTGTACACTGGATTTACTGAAAATTGTCTGGTCGGAATCGAGTTTGCATGTTATGAAGATGAATGTGCTTGCATGTTTCGAATGAACCAAAAAGCAATGTCATACACATGTACATGTAATGTGTATATATAAATGAATAACTGACCTCATTTTTTTCATTTTAAAGAATGAAAGCTTCTTTTATCGGAATTGAGACTTATGCAAACTGCTAGGATAAAATTTGAAAAAAATGCAGAACAGGAGTTTTGAGTAATAAAAAAAGGTAGGATGAGACACTTTGCAAAAAAAAAGTCAGGATAAACTAATAAAAAATAGGCAGGACCGAATAGAGTGAAAAATAAAAATGCAGGACAGATATTACAATAAAAAAAGTGCAGGACAACATTTTTCATCCTAGCCCCCCCCCCCCCCTAAAAATCAAATGGTTGCTCCCTTAATCAATCTCTGAAAATACCCAATTTGAAAAGAAGCTCTAGAAGAGTTTCTGCAAATCCAACCTTTATCCAGTTTCTATGATAAACTGAGAAGATGTGGTATAATGGCCAATGAATGAACACCTATCCACTGAAAAAGTCAGACGAATTGTGGTAAACAATTAAAGATAACTGTACGCCCTTCAACAACGAGAAAACCCCATTCCGTATAGTCGGCCATATGAGGACCCAACATGAAAAAATGTGAAGAAAAATATTCGAGAAAACTAATAGTCAAGTTCTGAGCGAAATAATTTATGAAAAAAAATTATGACGGACATGAACCAACGACATTTAGGACTGCTACCGAATAAAGCTGATATATATCTGACTCTAACCTTATATTTTTTTCTACATGATTGGTAAATATAAATGTACAAATATTACCAATCCGTTGAATAGAAAATTTAAATTAATTAAAATCTATATATATTTATAAAAGTATTATCATTGTTTATTAACTGATAAGTCTAAACACCAGTCCCCTCTCCCTACCACACACAAACAAACAGGACTGCTCATACAACAAAATTCAACAATTTTACTACTCAGTCCGGGGGATAATATATATATAAGGACAGAAATGACGTTAAATCTGTGTTGACACTTGAACATGTTAAACATACTTACTTAAAACTTCCATAGATATAAAGATTTGGTTTTGAACTTTTGTTATGACATTGGTCATGATGTTAACCATGTGATCATTGGTGATGTTAACCTTGGTGGTCATTGATGATGTTTTCCATTTAAGACTTTGCTGATATTGATAATGGTGGTCATTAGTACGGAGATGTTGTGTACCGTGTCCGATAATTTAGAAACGATCCTGGTAAACTTATCGATCCTTTAAATAAACTTATCCTAATTCAACGCTGTAATTATATCTTTAAATATTGTTTTATTGGTTTTAACATTGATTTTTGTTATCAGTAAATTTAACATGTTAAAAGCAAACTAAATATAATTGTTATATACATATGCACTTTCATGGATCTACAATCTGTCGATTCCTGTATCTTGGCATTGCACAAGGTCATATGTTTCTCTGACTGTTTATGACGTCTTTACACTAAATCCATTGGATGTTAGATGTGTACTGATTGACAATTTAGTCTTAGATGCATGAATTTTTATTAGTTATTATTGGCTTTGAACTAGCTGTCAGTAACTGTGAGTACTCTCAGATCTGAACTTAGTGTCTTTTTGTAGTTGGGATGTACAAGTACCCGGCCACGTCCACTCTTTGTTTTTGTTAGATGTATTTCTATTTGTATCCATCTGACGAGTTAAGCCTTTTCTAACTGATTTTTATAGTTCGTTCTTATGTTGTACTGTAACACCACTGTCCCAGGTTAGGGGTAGGGTTGGGATCTCGCTAACATGTTTAACCCCGCCACATTCTGTATGTATGTGCCTGTCCAAAGTCAGGAGCCTGTAATTCAGTGGTTGTCGTTTGTTGCTGTGTTACATATTTGTTTTTCGTTAATTTTTTTAACATTAATTAGGTCGTTAGTTTTCTCGTTTGAATTGTTTTACATTGTCATTTCGGGGCCTTTTATAGCTGACTGTGCGGTATGGGCTTTGCTCATTGTTGAAGGCCGTACGGTGACCTATAGTTGTTATTTTCTGTGTCATTTGGTCTCTTGTGGAACGTTGTCTCATTGGCAATCATACCACATCTTCTTTTTTATAGTCTTTGGGTGTGTTAACCTTGCTAGTCTTTAGATTTGTTAACCATATAAGTCATTGGATGTGTTAACCATATATTTCATTGGATGTTTCAACCATGTTAGTCATTAGATGTGTTAACAACCGTGTAAGTCATTGGTTGTGTTAACCATAGTAGTCATTGGAAGTGTTAACTATGTTAGTAATTAGATGTGTTAATCATGTAAGTCATTGGATGTGTTAACAATGTAAGTCTATAGATGTGTTAAACCATGTTAGTCGTTGAATGTGTTAACCATGTTAGTCATTGGATGTGTTAACTATGTTAGTCATTGGATGTGTTAACGGTATTAGACATTATATGTGTTAACTATTTTAGTCATTATATGTGTTAACTATTTTAGTCATTAGATGTGTTAACCATGTTAGTCATTGGATGTGTTAACCATGTACGTCATTAAATGTGTTTACCATGGTAGTCATTGGATGTGTTTACCATGTAAGTCATTGGATGTGTTAACCATGTTAGTCCTTATATGTGTTTACCGTGTAAGTCAGCGGATGTGTTCATCATGTTAGTCATTAGACGTGTTAACCATTTAAGTCATCGGAGGTGTTATCCAAGGTAGTCATTGGTGGTGAAACTATAGTAGTCATCGGAGGTGTTAAACATGGTAGTCATTGGTGGTGAAACTATAGTAGTCATCGGAGGTGTTAACAAAAGAAGTCATCGGAGGTGTCAACCATAGTAGTCATTGGAGGTGTTAACAAAAGTAGTCATCGGAGTTGTTAACCATGGTAGTCATCGGAGGTGTTATCCATAGCAGTCCTTGTATGTGTAAACTATTGTTGACATTGGTGTACTTAAGTATGGTTAATTTGTCATTGATAGTGTTGATTATGGAATTATTGATGTTGTTACATTAGGTAACCATTGATAATTCCTAAGGTTACCATTGATGGTGCTACCTAAGGTAACCATTGATGGTGTTACTTATGGTAACTTTCGATGGTGTTACCTTTTGTAACCATTGATGGTATTATTTATGATAACCATTGAAGGTGTTAACTATGGTAGTCAATTTTAACGGTATCATTAGTAGTCATTTAAGCAAGTCAGAGATTATGTAACCAAAGTGATGATGTTACAGTTAGAGGGAGGAAGGGGGGGGGGGTTCACAGACAGAACAGACAGACAAAAAAGTTATCATGGTATTACTTCAATGTGACAATTTAACATTATTATCTTAGCATTTATTTTTATAGCTGTAAAATAAAAATAAAACACTGTTTTATCATTCTCTGAAAATACTGCCTTGAAATAAAGTTCTTGGCGGGTTCTACTAACTAAACTTAATTCCAGTTTCTAAGCATGTTACGGTGTAAAGGTGATATAAATCTAACTCTAGCCTTAATTTGCTTTTCTACATAATTTGCAAATGTACACAAATCCTTTGTTTTTCCTAACATAAAACCTATCCTGGCTATTCTCAGTATAACTTGTCCCGTTGAATAGCTATCATCCCAACACTGACACACAAACAAAAAAATAAGCGCTAAACAATAAACGTAGCTTTTTTATATTGTTTTTAAACAAGATAAATAAAAAGTTGTTATCCTTTTTTTCTATGAAAGAGTATGTGATCTAAGATTTAGAAGATGAAAAGATTTTAAGAAAATAGATATATTCCTACTATTTTTAGAAACTAAGTTACGAGGATGTATGTAAAATGTATTTGATAGGATACTGTATGATTATACGAAGGAAACTTTGTCCTTTTAATTTCACTTTTACTTTCGCTTTCAGAATGATTTGTGTTTATTTATAAAAGCAAATAAAAGATTTGGGTTAACATAGATAAGCATGTCAACTGTTTTATTGTAATCTACACTTATTTAATGGGTCAGAAATATTTTAAAATTTTACAACATAACCTATTCTTGCTATTGTTTAGTTTTTTTTAACAGAAATCTTTACACTACAAACGGAACACGGGGAATACTTCTAAATTAGTTCAATTTCTTTAAATGAAAAAAAGAGGCTGAACATTATACCGACAGGGCGGGCTCTGTCGGTTTACTTCTGTTTATTTTTTGTGTCAGAAATGAGTATACATGATCGTTACTCGACTCATGGAAGTGAGAGATGGGCCCCAATTTCATTACTTTTTCTTTCAGTGTTAGAGATTTTGATAAATTTTCATTAATTTCCTTAATTGGTGTGCACTTGGTCTTATCCACACGACTTTACAAAAACAGTTAAAGATTGCTTAATTTTGTCATGATCGTCTATTTTTGAAATCTTTATTAAGTATATTTAATTATACCTATATGTGTAAAACATTTGGTTAATAAAGAATTGAATTTGGGCTACCTATCAACTAAAGCGCACAAAGTATTGTAAGCTGTATAAACTTTATAGTTCTAGAACTCAGTTTATGACTATGCAAACATAATGTCGATTAAATCAATATCTAAACGATAAAAAAAAAAAACAATAAATGTGTTGTAACATTATCCAATGTTAAGATATTGCAATGTTTTTGCTTTAAATTTGTATCCAAAATATGGTGAAGGAATCATAAAGGGATATCCCTCGCCAAGCAATATTATTTGTATACCTATTGTACATGTATACTCTTTAACATGTAGGACAGGGGTAATATCTCATGATAGTGTTTCTCTTCTACTGTGTAAAACTTCATCCATTCCTAAAATGGCCACCATGAATACTAGAAATAAATTATTTATATGTTTTTATAAAAACAATTCTTCCAATAAAACAATTAAGGTAGTCATTGGGGATGGAAATTTCACTAGTCATAGGTAGTCACTGATGGTGTTCCCCAAAGAAGTCATTGGTTAGAGTACCAATGGTAATCATTTCTTGTGCTCACCGTGGTAGTCGCATGGTTGTTATCCGTGGTAATCATTAGTGGTAACATGGAGTTGTTATTAGTAAGCCTTAAGGATAAATGTGGTAAATATTAGAGAAAATTTTAGAAGAATTGTTTGGTGGTATTACGACACGAAGTCATTGGTGATGTTTCCTCAAGTAGTCATTGGTGATGTAACCGCACGAAGTCATTGGTGTATTTAGAACAAGTGTTCATTGTTGGTGCTACCACAAGTTCTCATTAGTAGTGCTACATGTAGCACAAGTACTCATTGTTGGTGTTACAACATGAACTCCTTGGTGGTGTTACCACAAGTACTCATTGTTGGTGTTACAACATGTACTCCTTGGTGGTGTTACCACAAGTACTCATTGTTGGTGTTACAACATGTACTCCTTGGTGGTGTTACCACAAGTACTCGTTGTTGGTGTTACAACATGTACTCCTTGGTGGTGTTACCACAAGTACTCGTTGTTGGTGTTACAACATATACTCATTGGTGGTGTTACCTCATGTACTCGATAACTCTCGCTACATTGAAGCCCCATTGGTGGCCTTCGGCTGTTGTCTGCTATATGGTCGGGTTGTTGTCGCTTTGACACATTCCCCATTTCCTTTCTCAATTTTATCCTTGGTTGTGTTACAGCTAGTTATATTATTGGTGTTCCCACATGTATTTCTTGGTGGTGTTACAACTAGTACTCATTGTGATGTTACCTCCATGTACTCCTTGGTGGTGTTACAACTAGTACTCATTGGTGATGTTACCTCCATGTACTCCTAGGTTGTGTTACAACTAGTACTCATTGGTGATGTTACCTCCATGTACTCCTTGGTTGTGTTACAACTAGTACTCATTGGTGATGTTACCTCCATGTACTCCTTGGTTGTGTTACAACTAGTACTCATGGGTGATGTTACCTCCATGCACTCATTGGCTGTGTTACAACTAGTACTCATTGGTGATGTTACCTCCATGTACTCCTTGGTTGTGTTATAACTAGTACTCATTGGTGATGTTACCACATGTACTCCTTGGTGGTGTTATAACTAGTACTCATTGGTGATGTTACCTCCATGTACTCCTAGGTTGTGTTACAACTAGTACTCATTGTGATGTTACCTCCATGTACTCCTAGGTTGTGTTACAACTAGTACTCATTGGTGATGTTACCTCCATGTACTCCTTGGTTGTGTTACAACTAGTACTCATTGGTGATGTTACCTCCATGTACTCCTAGGTTGTGTTACAACTAGTACTCATTGGTGATGTTACCTCCATGTACTCCTAGGTTGTGTTACAACTAGTACTCATTGTGATGTTACCTCCATGTACTCCTAGGTTGTGTTACAACTAGTACTCATTGGTGATGTTACCTCCATGTACTCCTTGGTTGTGTTACAACTAGTACTCATTGGTGATGTTACCTCCATGTACTCCTTGGTTGTGTTACAACTAGTACTCATTGGTGATGTTACCTCCATGTACTCCTACTCCTTGGTTGTGTTACAACTAGTACTCATTGGTGATGTTACCTCCATGTACTCCTTGGTGGTGTTACAACTAGTATATATTGTTGGTGTTACCTCCATATACTCCTTAGTGGTGTTACAACTAGTATATATTGTTGGTGTTACCTCCATGTACTCCTTAGTGGTGTTACAACTAGTACATATTGTTGGTGTTACCTCCATGTACCTCTTAGTGGTTTTACAACTAGTACTCAATGGTAGTGTTTCCACATGTACTTTTGTTGTGTTACAACTAGTACTTATTGTTGGTGTTACCACACGTACTTTTGGATATCCATGATTTAAAAATATTAGGCAGTAAGATCATGCAAAAGGAAAATGTATAAATTGACGATAAAATCCTTTCTTGGGTGACACAAGGTATTAGTAAAATATAGTAGTCATTGGTTTTGGATAGATACGGTGGTTATAGATGGTCAAATCTAATGCAGTAATTAGTGATGGCCTATTTTTGAACGTACCTTCGGAAACTGTTTTGAATTTATTAACAAGCAAAGAATATATGCCATGTCCTTTTTTTTCAAAAGCAACCTTTGCGTATAAAGTAGGTATAAAATAAAAGGCTAGCGATGTTGATAAGAAGTAATAAAAAGGAGTAGAACCAGTATTCCCACTAACAGTTAGTAGCGGGTTTTTTTAAACCTCTATATAAAGATAATCTTATGTATAGTAAAGTATAAAACAAAAATATATATGTATATTTTTTTATCTGCTTCATATATTATATATATATTAACATGAAATATATATACATGAAATAGATATAGATTTCATTGTAGTTCATTTTTAGCTCACCTGGCCGAAAGGCCAAGTGAGCTTTTCTCATCACTTGGCGTCCGGCGTCCTTTGTCGTCGTTGTCTTCCTGCGTTAACTTTTACAAAAATATTCTCCTCTGAAACTACTGGGCCAAATTTAACCAAACTTGGTCACAATCATCATTGGGGTATCTAGTTTAAAAAATGTGTCCGGTGCCCCGCCCAACCAACCAAGATGGCCGCCATGGCTAAAAATAGAACATAGGGGGTAAAATGCAGTTTTTGGCTTATAACTCAAAAACCAAAGCATTTAGAGCAAATCTGACAGGGGTAATATTGTTCATCAGGTCAAGATCCATCTGCCCTGAAATTTTCAGATGAATCGGACATTTCGTTGTTGGGTTGCTGCCCCTGAAATGGTAATTTTAAGGAAATTTTGCTGTTTTTGGTTATTATCTTGAATATTATTATAGATAGAGTTAAACTGTAAACAGCAATAATGTTCAGCAAAGTAAGATCTACAAATAAGTCAACCTGACCAAAATGGTCAGTTGACCACTATAGGAGTTATTGCTCTTTATAGTCAATTTTTAACCATTTTTCGTAAATCTTAGTAATCTTTTAGAAAAATCTTCACCTCTGAAACTACTGGGCCAAATTTAACTAAACTTGGCCATAATCATCATTGGGGTTTTTAGTTTAAAAAATGTGTCCGGTGCCCCGCCCAACCAACCAAGATGGCCGCCATGGCTAAAAATAGAACATAGGGGTAAAATGCAGTTTTTGGCTTATAACTCAAAAACAAAAGCATTTAGAGCAAATCTGACCAATAAAAATTGTTCATCAGGTCAAGATCTATCTGCCCGGAAATTTTCAAATGAATCGGACATTCCGTTGTTGGGTTGCTGCACCTGAAATGGTAATTTTAAGGAAATTTTGCTGTTTTTGGTTATTATCTTGAATATTATTATAGATAGAGAGAAACTGGAAACAGCAATAATGTTCAGCAAAGTAAGATCTACAAATAAGTCAACCTGACCAAAATGGTCAGTTGACCACTTTTGGAGTTATTGCCCTTTATAGTCATTTTTTAACCATTTTTCGTAAATCTTAGTAATCTCTTAGAAAAATCTTCTCCTCTGAAACTGCTGGGCCAAATTTAACCAAACTTGGCCATAATCATCATTGGGGTATCTAGTTAAAATATGTGTCCGGTAACTCGGCCAACAAACCAAGATGGCCGCCATGGCTAAAAAAAGAACATGGGGGTAAAATGCAGTTTTTGGCTTATAACTCAAAAACCAAAGCATTAAGAGCAAATCTGACAGGAAGTAAAATTGTTGATCAGGTCAAGATTTATCTGCCCTGGAATTTTCAGATGAATCGGATAATCGGTTGTTAGGTTGCTGCCCCGGAATTGGTAATTTTGAGGAAATTTTGCTGTTTTTTTGTTATTATCTTGATATCATTATAGATAGAGATAAACTGTAAACAGCAATAATGAACAACAAAGTAAGAACTAAAAATAAGTCAGTAAGACCAAAATAGTCAATTGACCCCCTAAGGAGTTATTGCCCTTCATAGTCAATTTTTAACAATTTTTCTTAAAATTTGAAGATTTTCAATAACATTTTCCACAGAAAGTACTGTTATAGATAGAGATAATTGTAAGCAGCAAGAATGATTAGTAAAGTAAGATCTACAAACACATCACCATCACCAAAACACAATTTTGTCATGAATCCATCTGTGTCCATTGTTTAATATTCACATAGACCAAGGTGAGCGACACAGGCTCTTTAGAGCCTCTAGTTCTAGAAACTTGACACGTACCCTTGTGTGATACCCTATGTTGCTCCACCTCTCAATCCATTGCATTTGAGAATGTTCATCGGGCCTATACATGTATGCATAAAACTACTTAATAAGTAAAGATTTGTTCCGATCGGACGGATTTTTCTACATGTCCTAAAATAGATTAGTAAATGTACTAAGATTGGATATCTTAACTTAAGTGGTTTTATACATATCAGCCCTGTACTACAATTATTACGTCACACACACAAACACACACACACACACACACACACAATCAAATCTTTTATCATTATTACTTTTCAACTGTAAACTCTGAATTCATGATCACCTTTAACACATCCCATTTTCTTTTACAGTATCTTTGAAAATACAACTTGTTAAAAAATCTAAAAAGTACAATCTGAGTTGAAAAATACTGGAGATTAAAACCACAACATGGAGCTAAGACCATCAGATATATTTTACTCACAAGATTCCATTATGAACAGATTTGGTGATTACACAATGCATGGAAATACATATATAGGGGAAACTTTAGACGAATTATTACAAGGCTATTGCAATGTGAATAGTATACCTACTATTACTGTGGTGAAAAAGTACGGGAAATGGTATACATCGGACAATCGACGATTATGGGTGTTCCGAAAGGCAGAGGAAATTGGCTTCCTAGAAACTATTGACGTGACCGTATCATCATACTTAAATGGAAACAAATTCACAACGGAAAACGGTGGAACGTCTATTCGTGTCCGGGGTGGAACACCTGGCGGCCGGTTATGGAGATCGTGGAAACCAAAAAGACCAGATTCAAGCTATCGACGATCTACTCCAACTAGCTATAATTTGAATACAAGTAGCGTCTTGTCTTCACAGAGAAATACAAGTCCCTCTTATCCTGTCAGTAACCAAACTACGAATCTTTACCATCAAAACACGTCTTTCAGTAACAGTTCTAGCATGTCAAGTGTCTACTCAAATCGAAGTGAACAAAGAATAAAAAATCCGCATACTGTTGACCAGAGCTATATGGGTCAATTTCAATCAAATTATGGTCGCACCACTACATATCAGCCACCGAGGTTACCCACAGTCCCAAGTCCTACTCACACTAAAACAAATAGGGTTTCGAGTCCAACAATTCAAAATCGAAGCAACTATTTCGGTAGCTATAGAGATGACTCGTCGAATATCGACAACAGACATGACTACACCAATTCCACCAATACACGGACGATGAGAACAGATAGCCCGTATCAGGCATATGGACGTGGGTCTAGCTACGCAGATAATTCGACGGATCATGTTCCTTCAAGTTCGTCTAGTAGACACGAAACTCAATATAATTTTAATAACGAACAATCGTTCCAAGGAGAACATGATATAAATAATTGTTGTTGTACAATTTTATAACAATTTCTAACTTTCGTTTACTTCAGTACAGACTACAGATTTGTACTGACATGATTTAATAGTGGAATCATACTTGAACTTGAAATGAAAAAAAAATCATCATTCCTGTGGTTTTACGGTTGTGTTGCAATATCTGATAGCATAGATTTATCAAAATATACTTTATATTGTCTGTACATACAAATCAAAAAATATATGCAAATGCATACCAAAATATACATTCAAAATATTAAATTCAATGAAAATGTGTTGTCAAAATATGTTATATTTGTGTTGCCTCGCATCTTGTATGTATTAGTGTTTGTTGTCTCGCATCTTGTATGTATTAGTGTTTTGAAACTTATGAGGAAAATCTGATTTACATTAGCATACTACAATGTATAAACAAATCTTGTTGCAATTGCTAAGTAGTTGCTTTCATGATGTATAAAAACATGCATTCAAGGAAATAACAGGGAATTATTTGAGTCAAAGAGATATCAATTAAAAAGGGGCCTTTTATAGCCGCCTATACGGTATGGATTTTTCATTGTTGAAGGTCATGCAGTGATGCCTATAGTTGCTAACATCCACTTCAATTGAACTCTGTTGGATAGTTGTCCCATGCGAATTCATTGATATCTATTGAAAAGATAATAGTAAGTAAGCACGCGGTAATGAAAGACACTTCTAAATAACTATTTGTACTTCACCAGTAAGCAGATAGGATGGTTTGTTGTTGTAAAAGGCGAGGATGTCATACTTTTTTCTCTCTTAATTTTAGTTTGAAAGAACTTAAACACAGTATACAACATATTTTCATAACTCAAGTAACTATCGTAAGAGTTTATGAAAAACCATTGACAATGATTGATAAAATAAAGGCGAAAGGTACTAGAGGGACATCCAAACCCACAAGTCGAAAACAAACAAATGCTTGCACCTGTCCTAGGTCAGGAATTTGATGTACAGTAGTTGTCGTCTGTTTATGTAGTTCATACGTGTTTCTCGTTTCTCGTTTTTATATAGATTAGACCGTTGATTTTCCCGTTTGAATGGTTTTACACTAGTGATTTTTTGGGCCCTTTATAGCTTGCTGTTCTGTGTTAGCCAAGGCCCCGTGTTGAAGGCCGTACTTTGACCTATAATTGTTTACTTTTATAGTTGTTACTTGGATGGAGAGTTGTCTCATTCGCACTCATACCACATCTTCCTATATCTATCGACAACGCCATGGCCAAAAAAAGAAAAAGACGAACAAACAATAGTAAACAAAACAAAACATAGAAAACAAAGAAAGACTAAGCAACACGAACCCCACGAAAAACTGACGGCGATTTCAGGTTCCCCGTAAGGGTGATCAGATCCTGACCCACACGTGGCACCCTTCGTGTTGCTAATGTAAGTACAAACCCGGTGATACGTCTAATTCGGTAGGTTAAATTCGTGAAAAGGGGACGTGATTGTAGGTACGACATAAGGAACATATCCGCTATCATCTGTGAAACGGATATTCCATAACGGTCAACCAGCTCGCGATGACGTCCGTAATTTAGAACTCTTGGTTTAATAGCATCCTTGTGAGCAGCAGCCCTCTATCAAGGAAATCATGATAGGAAATAAAAGCCCGTGAATATCGTATCAATAGGAGATATGTACTCCGTATAAAGGCGCTGCTGGAATGTTGCTACATAGAAATGGAAAGTTCACAATTGAGAAGCCGAAATCATCTTTTTTGTCGTAAAGGTTTGTTTTCAAACGACCTTTCATGTCAATTTCGAGATGTAAGTCAAGATGTGAAGTCATTTCGGGGCCTTTTAATATAGCTGACTTCGGTATGCGCTTTGCTCATTGATGAAGGCCGTACGGTGTCCTATAGTTGTTAATTTTTGTGTCATTTTAGTCTCTTGTGAAGAGTTGTTTCATTGGCAATTATACCACATTTTCTTTTTTATATTAACTGTATCTGTTAATCTGTAAATTATATTATGGAGATATATTCCATGCATTTAAGATATAGAGTATACGTCAACAAGAGTGTCACCCAACTATATAAAAACTGTTTAGTGTGTTTGTAGTACTTGACGTGTTTATAGTCTCCTCCTTACAATTAAAAATTTGAATACGTAATGATTATGACAGATTTTTCTACCGAAAAAAAGGAGTGGTATTGTCACTTTAAAATTTGTTAAAAATACTACTTAGCTTCATTTTGTATCTTTTGGTGACGTTGACTTCAAGACAAGTATTATATGTTATGCAATACTTCATGAGTGCATTTAACATGTTTAAAGTAAAAAGTCTTCCATCTTTATCTAAATATCTACTAGTATATATATATATATATATGTATATACCACTGAAGTATATTTTTGATATGTTAAAATTGTATATATAAGACAATACTAAGATGTGGTAGCATGGTCAAAAAATTGAGACAACTTTCCATCAGTGACCACAGGACGAGGATGTAAACGATTGGGCATTACAAGGTCCTCAACAATGAGTAAAATCCTTCCTGTGTAGTAAGATAAAAAAAAGGTTCAAGCATAACAAAATTTGGAGCACTTCATAAGTGAAAATTGATGTCCTGCTTTGTCTTCTTTGGGTTAATTTTTGTTGTCAACACGGCTTCAATACTGAAAAATACATGTGTTGCGCATGCGTTTTGACATGAAAAGTCTATACAAACAAGAATCTGATAACAATTAAAGTGTTTGTATATGTTACAGTAAATAGGTGAAATTAGGAATTACACATAATTACTAAACATTTCAGTAAATACCTGTAATTACTAGCCAATTTAGTATTTACATGTATTTACTAGTTGTTTCAGTGATTACTGGTATTCACTGATTTTTTTGGTCATTTTTACAGCTATTTACTAACTTGATATTTTTGTTTTAAAATTAAAGATAAAATTCAAGATACCAAATAAGAAAGTAAAAGGTTAGGTATTTTATAATTAGTGCTTACTTAATTAAGGATTAAGGAATATAAGGCACATCGAAAGTGTATACTCTTTAGTGTTTGTGAATTGAAAGTTGAAAATGTTTTTTCTAAAAGTTTTGAAACTCCCTAAAATCATTTTCAGTATGCAAGACAATAATATCAATCCAAAATTGAGAAATACATTTGTGAGAAATTTATAGGCAACTTCGCCACCTCTTTTTGATGATAGACATTTGATAATGCAGAATTTGATAATTCTTACATACAATCTCATAATTTCTTATATAAAATCTCATAATTTCTTTAAATTATAATCTCCATCAGGCATACTTTGCATATAAACTTGCCCAATGACACAATTTAAATTCCTTTTACAAAATAGGTTTATATAACAAGTGCTTTTGTCAGACTGTTGTGATGAAGCTGATTTTCTTTACAAACAAATTTATCCAATTTGATGGTGTAAGAGTCACATTTCATATTTCTGTGTTTCTCTTTTTATGAGTTTTTTAAGACCTCCAAACCTGTAACAAAATTTTTGTCATTGTTTTTACTTGTATAATAATCATCTTTGTGTGGATTGAATAAGTCAACTAAATGGTCCATCCCTTTTGTTTTACTTTCAATGTTGTCATTCTGTTTCTTTTTGTCGAGCCGGCGACTTAAGGATGTACTTAGGTGAGGTTTTGGAATTTGTGTCAAACGTTCGGACTCCTTGGTGTTTTTCCATACAATACAATGTCAAATATTTTGCCCCATAACACCCATTTATTTTTTCATATAAGACTTAATAGCTCATGAAAGGTCATTTACCAAAATTTTAGAAGTATTTAATTTTCTTTCCTTTGTTTTTAGAACTAATAATACCAATTCAAATATAAGGGAAAAGTCCGAGTCAGCCTTTTCCCGCCATATTATAAATCTCAAATATCTCGAAAAGGAGGTCCATGACCTGTCAATATTTTTAGCTTATTTTTATCCTTAATTGATGCTCTACCAGTTTGTAGTATTAATTTTAACTTCTTAATTTATTAATTTTCACCTAACCTCACCTAAGTACATCCTTAAGTCGCAAAAGCGAGACATAACAAACCATTCTGTCGTCAGAAGGGTCCACAAATATTCATTATGTGGTTAAAGTTTTTTAAATTCTGATAACTTTCTTAAATTATCCTGGATTTGTACCAAACTTTAACAGAAGCTTGTTTATGATAATAAGATAATTTTCAAGAAGTATTTTACTTATAAATGGACTTAGTTTGTATGCCAGTTAACATATCATTCACACTGTGGTAATGTTTTTAAAATTTTAATAACTTTCTCAAAATATCCTGGATTTCTACCAAACTTGGACAGAAACTTGTTTATGATCATAAGATAATCTCCAGAAGTTCGCAAAAAAACCTCCTTTTCCGTATATTCCTTATGAATGGACCAATTTTCCAGTTAACTCTACATACAATCTGCGGCTAAAGTTTTTTTAAAAATCTTTATTAGATTTTATAAACCATCCTGGATTTTGATCAAATTTGGACAGAAGTTTCTTACAGTATTAGTCAAAAGATAGTGTCTGGAGGAAAATTTTACTATTTTTCCCCATATTTGTTGAGCCTGCGACTAACAACAAAAGTAGGCGAGATACTGGGTTCCGCGAAACCCTTACAATTTTAAATCTGAATACATGCAGCTAGGGGTTGAATTGTAACCGAATGGAAGGTCACATTAATACGTATTCAATGAGGTCCAATAATTCACTTACAAGTGCACAACTCATCAACCAGGTTTCTCAGCTTATTTAAGTAAAAAAAAATAAATATATATTTGTTTTTGTATATCTTGTAGCTAATGCTCCTATAACAAAAAGGTACATTTTAGGCTGGTCCCTTTTTGAGAGTACTCACTGATCTTCTATAGTTGGTATTACCATAACTTTTGATCAGCTGACCATATTACAACATTGTTTTAACAGTTAGTAAATAGGTGTAAAAATTCATTTTAAAATCAGTAATTACTGGTAATAACTGGGCTGTTTTAGGAATTACTTGTATTTACTAAGTGCATCGAGGATTACATGTAATTACTAATGTCACCTACTTACTGTAACATATATACAAATTATTATTAAAATTAAGATTTTTTATGTAAACGTTGTGGTTTAGGTGTATTTATTTGATACTGGAGAGGACACCTGAAGTTAGCTGATCTCTGAAGCTTTCCTCAGAAATGGTTTCAACGATGGTCTGAGGTAGCAAGTTCCGTTTGTTTTTTTATTGTGCGAGGGAATTCAGACTATTAGTATTTGACCTTGGAAGTATGGATATTATTTCTGTAAGTCTGTGTATTTGTTTGTCTTGTTCTATTGCTCTGCAATATGGGTTGGAATTGCTTCAAGACAGTGGATCACTTTATAAAATAATAAAAGTCTAGTTTTAGTCGTCTCTCACTTAGAGGTGATCATTTTAGCTTCAATAGCTTGATTGCTATGTTTGTAAAACTGCTCGTGTAAATATAATCAGGAAGATTTAGACAATTGCGAATCAGAAATAAAGCCAATTTAGACAATTTATTTTAAGTGCTATAGTGACAATTTGTTAATCCGTTTATCACGGTGGGTATGGTTGTCCTGCGAGAGAACGTACTGTGCTGGTGATTTGGTCCTGACGGGTGCTGGTGATCAATGAAAAAATGTAAACAAAGACGAAAATAATGATTTTTGACGTTTTCACTCATAAAAAATGGAAGAAAACGGTTGAGATTTTTCAATTTTGTTTCTTATGGGTTCATATGTAAACCAATAAAAAGTTGACCCTCTAAACTGTTTCGGTAAGCGTAACACAAAAATGCTCATTTTCAGAAAATCTAGAACTGAAAAAATAAAACAAAAATGCTCATAAAGTCCGCTTTCTATACCGCAATCCACACGACAAAACTATTTTATGAAAAAACATTGCAATTTATTAAAATTAAGCATTTTCTCAATTTATTCATGTCCTGATACTGTGCTGGTGGGTCCTGTCATTGTGTTGGTGGGTCCTGATACGGTGCTGGTGATTTTGGATAAGAAGTTGGTCATATTTGAAACAAATGTTACAAAATCAATAAAATTGGGCAGATAATTGTTGTCAATAGGATCTATGACTCCTATTTTAGCTCTTGTGCATCCATTTGGCTGTTTAATATATGTTTTCAAATGATCGTAACTTGTATTACATAATTACATAAAAGGGCAACATCTTTTGTCCAATATCAGATAACAATATATAGTATCTAAAATAAGAATAGTTTTATTAAGATATTAAATGCCCCTTACATTGATGCTTCAACAATGATCAAAGCCCATGCCGCATAGACATGTTTGTTAGCGCTCCGCATACCCCTCCCCACTTCCACCCAACCAACCCTCCTCATTTCCTCCTTCATTGTTACAGTGGTGTACCAACACAACAATTTATCACATAAAATAATAACACAAAGACACATTATTGAACAACGAATGCTCGCAGGTACTGAAAGCTAGTTCAAAGCCGCATTTTCAACTGATAGATAAACCATGTTCTCATATACAAAAATTCCAATCGTGTCGATTAAAAAAGTCTCAAGACTTAAGTTCGCATTTTAATGTTTGATGAAGTAGAACTTTAAAAGTGTGCAGTGAATCTTGTGCTCACAACAGTTATTGTCATAATTATGTTTACATAAGACTTATAAAGGAATTAAGTAGGTACCAAGAAATATTTTACAGTTCAATTTAATGATCATGAAGGGAAGGAAATGGTACGAAAGTTTACATAGGACAAAAAGAAATTGATAGTATTTTTTTGCGAAAGACTTAAAAGCTTCTTTTCATTATATAGTATAGCTCTTCTATAAAAGCATGCAAAACAAACTTTGATTGACTTGCTTGCTATGTTTGCTTGAATGTTTTCAAACAATAGGTAGGCGGAGTTTCAATACATACTGGGATTTGATTGGACAAATACAAACTGACAGGAATTGAAGTTCATGTTTATTGTCCAAACAAATTCTAGTATATAGTAAACAGACTACTAACCTGTCGTTTACAAACATCCAAACAATCATAGCAAGCAATTTGATCAATGGTTTGCTTTGCATATATTTATAGAAGAGCTGTTAATTCTATAAAAAAAAATCTTGTTGTCGTAGATGGTTAAATTCTCAACAAAATCTCAATAACTTTGTTGGAACGAATACAGGTTTTAAATCAAATTTTCGTGGACTTTTTAGCTTCCACCCTGACGAGGCATGTTAGCAGTTCGTATGCTGTTGCACCTGACTTACGGAAACTTAGACATTTCCATCTTCTTTTCTGAAATATTTTTTCCCAGCTCATACTTGACAAGATTGTTATCCTAGTATTAAAAGGTGTAACCAATGAATTGAACACAAGTTAAAAATTCCACAATACTATATAATTCATTTTATGTGTCAATTTGTTCGAAAAAAAGTCGAAAAGAAGAGAGTTTTTTTAATGTCATGATTATCTGTCGCTTTCTAGATCTATGCTTAGCATTTATTTCAGATGACATGGACTCCTCACCCTGGTGACCCTGCTGCCTTTCATAACTTTATCCGTATACATATATTGATAGATAAACAAAAGGCTGCAACTGCATGGTATTTTTGTATTTAAAATGAGAATATTTGTGGTGAATGGAAACTGTGAGGGTCAAAATCTTAAATTGCTTATAAATGTTGCTGGACCCAGTTTCGTTAGCTGATCTGAATTTTCTGAAATGTGCAACGTAGATAGACATTGGCCTTTTGATTTTTTTTACTCGGTAAGTTTTGCCCTAATTGCTTAAACTTTTGCATAAAGCCGATTTCAATGAGTGTGTAGACAAAGGGAATACCTTTGGTTATCTTGCTTGCTGAACGGAAATACATTGTTAGGTTATGTAAACTACCCTACTTTAAGAGTAGACTAGTCCGACAAATGACACATCTTTCTGTCTGTAGGACCAGGCTACTTCGAAAGGAGGGTAGTATACCTTACCTAACGATGACTTCACGGTTTAGCTAACAAGCAAGCTACCCAAAGATATTACCTTTGCCTACATACTCAATGGAATCGGCTGTAACTAAAAACTGGAATACATTTTAACAGACAGTGGTCATGTTTGTTGATGAATATTGTTTTTCCTAGATTCACTCTTGAAAAATCATTTAGTAACATTTGGTCAAGTAATTTCAGAAAAAATCTTTTTGTAATTGCGGACGCAAAGACAATATATGAACCTCACACGACCCCTCGACACAGGTGAGCTTATATATGATCTCGTAGCGATTCGGGTTGATAACCAGTTGAAATTAAGCCAGTTTTGTGTGTGTGTAGATTTGTATTGTTTTAAACTGTTATGACCTTTTAAAATTAAATGTAGGTGTTTAATCTAAGAATTTCTTTTTTAAACTTATATACTTGTTTGGTAGTATGAAGCTACGAGATATTTTAATTTTTGAAATTGAAGGCACAATTAACAAAGCAAACGGTAGTTTCAAATACTTTTAAATAGATCTTTAAGGATAATGTACGCTTGTGTTGATCCCATGCTAAACATAACAAAAATCTCTGTACAAAGGTTATCTCGTCTTCATTCTCTGACATATTCTAGTCTGTACTTTCATAAATAGTGATTTTTTTTAGTGTTATATCGAAAAATTCATGATAACCGTTCAGACAAAAAAATTATTTTGAAAAAATCTTACAGATACAGCAAGTGATTCTTAATAGATATAAGATACATTTTTCTTTTCAAATACAACTTTTAAATCTTACGGGAAACTATTCCAAGCTTAAAACTTTCACTGTAACCTAGCTCTAACTTATCCCCCCCTCCCCCCCCCCCCCCAAAAAAAAAACCCCAAACAAACAAACCCGCAATACTATTGTCATTCTTATAGTCAGCACTAAATTGTTCCCAAACAAATGTGTTTTAAGCTGCTAAAGACATATGATTCAAACGCTCAGAAAGTCCTTTGTTCTATATTTTTGCTCTCCATTTTTATGCAAAACCTTTTACATTTTTATTTTATGGGTTACTATTGAAGGTCGTACGATGAAGTATGATTGTTAACACATACTTCCTTTGGTTTCTTATGGAAATTTGTCCATTGACAACAAACATACCACATCATCTACTTTATATAAGTATTGTATAAATTACAACGTATTTTGGTGATCTTGCAAGATGATCGTAATCCCGAAAATCGTAAACATATTTTCTTATCTTAAAAGGGGGCAAGAAGGGTTCCATTAACAGGCCAATAAATAAGATTACAGTTAATTTAAATTGTTTTTTTTAAGAATAGGGGATTTTTTCTCTCATAATAACAGTAAACAGATTCACAACAATGTCAATTTCAAGAAAGCAGACAACAGTTAATTAGTCAATAACAGTACAGCATCAATGATCTTGAATATATGCCACTTTTAACTAAAATATAAAGACACAGAACCAGGACATAGGAGCACAGAACCAGGACCGTTTTTCTTATCACCAGCACATCGTCAGGACAATTCCGTTTAACGAACTTGCACGACTTTTGCAATTTTATATTGTTGAAATATACTTTGCATGGTACTTATGACGCATCAGAGAAAAATTAAGCAACAAAACAGTCGTTTTATTGCCGTTCTGATACAATGTAAACAAACCCACCAGCACAGAATCAGGACCCACCAGCACCCGTCAGGACCAAATCACCAGCACAGTACGTTCTCTCGCAGGACAACCATACCCACCGTGTTTATCTAACATTTTGCATTTCTTTGTGTTTAATTAATTCTATTGTTAAATATATGTTTGTCGTAATGGAAAACCACCTTGACGATAAAAAGTTAATCCGTCGGACATTAATCCTTTTCTATAGAAACTGTTTTTATATATACTTTTGTATGTTATTTTGTAGTTAGTTTAGGACTTAGGTCTGGTACTGTCCGGACCTTGCTAATAAAGTTTAAGGATGTACTTAGGGGAGGTTTTGGAATTCGTGTCAAATTTTCGGACTCCTTGGTGTTTTTCTATACAAAACAAGGTAAACTATTTTGCCCCGTAACACCCATTTACATTTACTTTTTCATATTAGACTAAATAGCTCATGAAAGGTCATTTACCAAAATGTAAGAAGATTCTTAATTTTCTTTCTTTTGTTTTGGGACCCAAATAATACCAATGCAAACATAAGGTAAAAGTCCGAGTCAGCCTTTTCCCGCCATATTTTAAATCTCAAATATCTCGAAAAGGAGGTCCATGACCTATCCATATTTTTAGCCTATTTTTATCATTAAAGAATGCTCTACCATCTTATAGTGTCAATTTTAAATTCTAGATTTATTAATTTTCACCTAAGCTCACCTAAGTACATCCTTAAGGTATTGGTATTCAATCTTTGAATTACTATAACACGGAAAACCCCAGTTATATAATCTTAGTCGTTGTTTGCGTAGCGACTCGCTCATCTCTGTACCTTTTTACGTTTTTATTTAGTTGTTGGTCTTTCGTATGGGGACCTAGACACTACTGTAACAACTATACTTAAGTTTGGGTCGTACTAGTGTCTGGTATGCTCTTGGTTTTATTTCAGTGTTTGAGACTTTTAATTTCGTTTCGGAAAACCGAGGGATTTATTCCCATTTGATACATATGGTCTGTATGCGTGTTTCATTTTGAGATTGGGTTGTAGGGTGATGCCGAGATATTTTGCAGATGCTACTAATTCGAGAATGAGGTTTTGAATGATTTAATTATGCTTGTTATTTTATTTTATTTTTTTGCATATATTCATGCAGATTGGTACATAATTATATCAGGGTGAAATGACTTGAGCCAATCTGATTCCAATCGTGCCGCTGAGTCTTAATTAAGTTGTTATTGACTTCCTAAATATTCCACTTTTGGGAGAATTAGGTCATTTAAGCGTTTACTTAGATAGTTCATGCCTGTAAGAGAAAGGAAAAAAAAATAAAACACATGCGAGAACTAACTGTACATTTTAAACTTAGATCTCTTCTACTTTGAGTTACCATATCCCTTGAACGTCGGTAAATTCGTTCCTTTGGTATGAAAGATATCAAAAGAATAAATAATGTGATAATTCGATGGTATGAAATAAAATAGGGGTTTCCATTTTGTAAAATATACCAAGTGACATGCATGAATAGAGATGTTGGATAAAAATATTTAATAATGCGTATTTATGATATTAGTTAGGCATATATCATTCATACAAAATGTAAAATTAAACTTCCCATAAATAAACAAAATATAAAATAGTTAGAACAATATGCACTACACACACAAAAATAACAAACATTGTCACTTTAGTTAAAAAGCTCAAACAAAAAGATGTGTACTAATAACTTATATATATATAGAGCGATCTTGATTTATTACTTTCATGTCAATTTAAAACCCGTCAGTATTCTAATGTTATGTTTTCATATTTCAGCATTAACGACATTTGTTTTTCATATTGCTAATGTGGTGTCCACTTTTTACCTTGCATATTATTGTAAGCTTGTCGAAACGGGTTTATGAACAGGGGACAACTGTTCTTAAAATATAGACAAGACAAGACAAGACAAGACAATATTTTATTTAAGTCTCACCTCTTCATTATATAAAACATACAAACAGTTGATAAAACAACATCATAAAACATACAAGAGCCACTCTAAAAAGAGTTATGAGAGACTATCTAAAATGTATATACAATATTTACACTAAAATTAGCTATATAAAATACATTTTCTTTTCAATAAAATGTCATTGCAGATTTTGGCAGTATAAAAGTACATATTTTCATTTGTGAATAAAAATATAAATTTATCGTCATCAGACAATTGCATAAAATTAACATTAAATAGAGATGCTTGATAAAACAAATAACAACGCAAATCTTCATACACAGGACAATTCATTAAAACATGTTTTTCATCTTCAATTAATAATATATATAATTATTTGTTATCAGGTGATATCATAACAAACAAACAAACAAACACACAAATAATTTATTAGAGTCTCACCTCTTTAAAACATTTGATATACAACACAATATAATATTAACAATTTATAAAAGAGCCACTCTAAAAAGAGTTATGAGAGACTGTAAAAACACAGATTAAAATACATTGATATTACATCTATTACATATATAAATATATCTTAGCATAAAACACCATACTATTAAAAACAATTATACAAAAGAATACAAACAACATTATAAACACTTCTTACGAGTATAAAATACACTTTCTCTTAAAAAGTACTTCATGGCAGATTTTGGCTGTAAAATAACAAACTCTATCATCATGAAACATAAATAAAAACTTTTCTTCATTACTTAAATTACTAAAACTACTTTCTATATTACATACACTGTTAAAAAATATCGTTCGCAAATCTGCATATTCTGGGCTTTCTAATAAAACATGTTTTTCATCTTCAATTATATTCAAATCATTTTTTCTACAATTAAAACAGAACCTTTCATTTACATCTATACCTTCATATCTGCCAGTTTCAATTTTAATCGGAGCAACACCTGCTCTAAATTTAGCATATGCACTTCTATATTTACCGGGCATAGTAATACTTAAATATTTTTCTGTACAATAATTTGATTTAAATAGCCTGTAAGTACGCAATTTACTGCTTTCATTAGCTAGTAAATTTAAATGCCAATTATTTTGGTACATAATAAATAGTTTGTTTTCAATATCTTTAATAACAGACTTGCTCAAAATACATTCAATATTACAATACTGATTAAGATCAAGTTCTTTAAACTTTGTATTCACTCTACAGTTCCAATTTTTTACTTTATTAAAACTGATATTATTACTCCAAAGAAAAATTTTCTTATTAAGTCTACAATTAGACATTTTATTAAATCGTGACCATGTCCTAAATATGGAAGACCATTGTTTAACAATACATGGTTTCCATCCCATATCTCCATAAAGTGCTAAGTTAGGGGTATATCTACCTACTCCCATAAAAAATCTCATAGCCTTATGTTTAACAGCGTTTATACATGAAAATTCTTTAGAACCCCAAATAGAGGCACCATAGTCAATCACTGACCATACAATTGAATTGAACAATTTTGTAAATACATCATATTGAAAACCACCATGAGCTTTACATTTTGCTATTAGTAACCCTAATGCCCTACTGGCAGATTTGGCAACTGTTTTTGCCATATCCTCATAACTCAAATGTTCGGTTAATAATAAACCTAAATATGTATAATTTGATACTTTATCAACACATTTTCCATTAAAAACAAAAGGAAAATTAGTACATGGCACAGAAGGTGTTCTAAAATGCATAACTTTTGATTTTTCTAAATTAACCTTTATCATGTTTTTATCACACCAATATTCTAAAGTATTCAAAATGATTTGTAATTCACTTTCACTTCTGTTAAGAAAACTACATCGTCTGCATATAACATTATACACACTTTTTCTTCACCTATGCTAATATGATTATGTCCCTTTAGTGAAGGACGTGCTGTTAATGTGCTCTTGTTATTATTCTAGAATAGGACAGTTTTCATACATCTTCAAAGATCAAGAATTTGGTGAGATCATTCCATACATTCAACAGCACCATATTGATAAAAAAAGAATTTAAATACATTTACAGTTATTACTTCATAAACATGACTGTATTGATTTTCAAAATCAGATCACTGTGAACTGTTTTCAGCGATTCACAACATATATAATATATCATGAACAATCTAACGGAACTTAGACCTAGCGATTTACTTGTTCACTCGAGTTTTATAGATAGCCAATTTGATCCTTTTGATGATCTTCTTTCGTCACAAAGACAAACTAACATTACAATAGATGTTCCTTCCAACACAAGCAACATAAGCAACGATACAAGCATAACAGAATCGATAATAAAATTTATCCAAGAAGAACTTTTATCTTTACCTAAAGACAGCTTTGTGTCTAAATTAATTGATAAATGCCAAAACGCTCACTGTGAAATTGACGACATTCGCTACGCACTTCTGGAAATTGCAAAATGTCAACATAACTTTCCATATCTGAATGCAACTCTTAAAAAGCGTCTTTGTCCTAGAAAACCAAACGGTGAATCAGTTGAAAACAAACTTGGTAGCGATTGCTATGCGCTTTATTTAGCATCACTCGGAGAATATACGGAAGATTTAAGATTAACACTTAATACTCGTTCGCATACGCAAAGTGCCCGAAAAATGTCTACAGCAGATGAAAATAACCAAACACATTCCAGCGAATTTTCTCAGAACTTGTGTCTGAAAGAGTCTCTCGTGCGCATAGAAAGAGAAATTAATACATTGAAAGGCGACTACACTCAGGAAATCGAATATCTTAATAAAACAGTATCTGTATTAGTACGAGAAAACAAGCAACTGGTCAACGCTAACCAGAAAAACAATGACCGGTTACGGAACTTTCAGAATCAAATTTCATCCTTACGAGAAAACAACGAAAACTTAGCTAAAACAGTAAACAACATGAGTGTCGTTACACATGAAGCGGAAATGACATGCAAATCAAATAAATTAGCAATTGAAAAAAGTTCAGGAACTTTCCGAAACAAACTGGATGAATACGAAAACAGCATTCAACAGTTAACAACAGATGTAAACAAAATAAAAAACGACTTTAAAACAGTAAAACTAGACGTTAATGAACTACGTTCAAGCGTGAAATCTGAGTCATGTAGAATTAACCAGCTAAGTGATACAAGAGCGCAAGGCGTTGTAAGTCTGAAAACAAAGACAAACATCATGAGTGATAAACTGAAAGAATTTGACGATGAACTCAAAAAAGTAAATATTGATTGTTGTTCTCATGCGAAGTCAATTAGTGATTTGCGAAAGCGTATCATAAACACCGAGAAAGATGTCAAAGTCCTTGACAAGTCTACAAAATCGTACGCAGACATTCTAAAATCTAAATCTGAACAAGTTAAAGCTTCGGCTGAAGCATTAGATAATTGCAATGTGATCGAATCCGATTTGAGTCAGTCCAAAGAGCCAATTCAAAGGAATTCCATTAATGAACATTCCAATTCTCTTGTTGACTCACACACAAAACACGTCAGATCCTCTGATGTTACGAATCTGTCCGTTTTAGTCAAAGACATACATGCACAAAGCAATATTGTTAATCCAGCTCCGTCTACTTCAATAGAAAATAAAATCAAGAACACCAACAACAATATAACTGGAAATGAACAAAATACAAATATACAAGTGCATTTTCCAACTTCCATGTGTAATCCCACAACCGTTGACAATTTTCGTGGATTTGTTAAAAAAACAAGACACCGTGTATCCAGATTCTACGTAGGTGGTATCGACAAACACAATTCATGTGAAGAATCTATGCGTGAATATCTCGCTGCAAGAGGTGTTAATGTAACACATTTAAGATATTTTGATAAACAAAATCGACGAACAGCTTCTGCACAACTTAATATCGATGCTCAATGTGAAACCTTAATACGGGATCCGTCTTTTTGGCCTGAAGGCATTTTTCTAAAAGAATGGCTTCCATGGTCAGTTTTTCTATCTACAAAGACCGAACATCCATAAATGTCTTTAAACATAGCATGTTGGAACTGTCGCGGAATAATGTCCGCAGTACCATATCTACTAGAATTCTTAAATGATAATAAGATTGATATTATTTGTTTATCTGAACATTGGCTTAGAAAATCACAATTCCACTTCCTTAATTCAATCGATAAACAAAACTATTTAGTATTTGGAAAATGCGCCGATGAACACTGCCCTGAAAAATACAGTTATAGCGCCCGTGGAGGTGTTGCGATTATGGTCTCTAAAACTTTATCTCCGTATGTCACAGAATTAGTAATTGATAGCAATAGGATATGTGGTATCGAACTTAAACTTCCTAATTTACCTAGTATATTTTTTCTGTCTATATACTTACCAGCAATTACACAACCCAACGAAGCATTCGTTAATGAACTTGAATACTTAATGGACACATACAAATCGTATTCGAACCACGGGACGGTGTATATTCTTGGTGATTTCAATTGCAAGATTGGTGGACCCCGATATTCGTTTACTCAAGATCGTCGTAGTCAACTTCTTGAAAGTCTCCTTATTGACAATAACAGTATATCATTACATGTTCAGGACTTTGCCAAAGGTCCGGTATGTACATTTCAATCTTATGAGGATGGTCCTAAAACAGGGATAGATCACATAGTCACAAATAACGAAAATACACGAGATATTTACAATGTGTTTGTCCCAGACGAAAGCATATTTAACGTTTCTGATCACAAGCCTATCGCGTGTACTTTACTAATCGAACAATGTCGTGCTGATAGTGACAACTTATACGAAAGTGTTATGGCTGACAAAGTATCGTGGACCAAAGCGTTAGAAATGAATTCAGTTAATGACTATTCATTTGCAGTCTCACAATTTTTATGGTCTGTTCAAATGCCGTCACTACCAGCGACCAAAGAAGATATCGAGCTCTACTATAAGACTATTATAGTTGCTGTTCAAAAAGCTGACAAAGAAACACTCCCACATAAGCAATTTGTGAAACATATAAAGCCTTATTGGACGAAAGTCGTAGATCTATCACACAAAACAATGCTAAATAAGCGCAGTTTATGGATACTGAACGGAAAAGTTCACGATAGAAGCGATCAGTTCTTTGCTGATTACAAACATGCAAAACGGACTTTCAGAAATGAAATGGATAAAGCTTACAACGAACATATTATGAACATTGCCAACAGAATGGAAGAGTCTATCGACAATGATCAAAGATATGTATGGTCGGTCTTAAAAAGCAGACGTAAACAGAAAACTTTTTGTCGTGAACTAAATTTAAATGGAATAACTCATACAAACGAAAGTGAAATATGCGAAGCATGGGCGGACCATTTTGAATCCATTTTTCAGTTTGATAGCAAGCTAACAAATTCAGCAAACATAAATTTGGTAAAACATGAAGTGAATAAAATACGACAAACGCAGAAGGAAATCAAAGCTCCAATCAACCCATTTGAGTTTGAAGAAATTTCCAACATTTGTAAAAGTTTATGTAACAACAAATCTACAGGTTTAGACAACGTTTCATATGAGCATATAAAATATGGTGGTAAAACATTGCAAAAACACTTATGCAATCTATTCAACCTAATAATACAAACACGTTATACTCCTCTAGATTGGAAAACAAGTGTAATTATACCGTTATTCAAAGGTGGAAATAAAAACAAAACTGATCCCAATTCGTACCGCGGTATATCGTTAACAAGTTGTATCGCCAAGATATTCGAAAAGTCTCTTTATCCTCGATTCGACTCCTTGCACATAAAGTTTCCACATCAATCTCAGATGGCATACCAAAAGGAATTATCAAGTATTCATGCTTCATTTAACTTACAAGAACCGATTCGTCATTATATTGAACGTAACAGTGATGTTATTGTTGTGCTGTTAGATAGCACGAAAGCTTTCGACACCGTATGGCATGATGCATTGTTATATAAACTACATAAATATGGAGTTACCGGTGATTTATGGCTGCTCATAGATGAAATATACAGTGACATGCGTAGTTCTGTACTGTTCAATGGTAGGCTATCTCGTTGGTTTGAACTGAAACGAGGCGTTCGCCAAGGTGGCGTCTTATCCGCCCTGTTATATTTAGTATACATAAACGATCTTTTGTGCGACATTGAAGACTCTAAATTGGGATGCGTTCTTCTAGATATCAGTGTAAGCAGCTCTGTTCAAGCCGACGACATTGCGTTACTCTCAACAACAGAAAAAGGAATGCAACAACTTATTAACATTTGTCAGACATATAGCGAGAAGTGGGCATTCAAGTTTTCTCCGACTAAAAGCAACGTCTTACGTTATTCAAAGAAGAACAAGAATGTTACAAGCAATCTAACTTTGTATAATGACATCATACCACTCGTGACGTCTGCCAAACATGTCGGTATTCTTCTGAACTGTAAATTTAGATCAATGGACCAGACGTTGAATGCTTGTAGAGTGTTGCGATCAACTGCTCTTTCAGTTCTAAATTCTGGAATTCATCCATCAATTTTAAACCCTTTGACGTGTTCCAAGATAATACTTCAAATATGCTACAGCAAAGCTCTATATGGTTGTGAGTTATGGAACAATTTGACTCAAACAGAACTTACGATGTTAGAAAGATCTCACAGATTTGTGTGTAAAATTATTCAAGGGCTTCCAAAACGAACCCGTTCTGACAAGTGTACAAGTCTTCTAGGTTGGTTTTCAGTTGAAAGCATTATCAACAGATGTAAACTTTTATTTTTTGGTAGACTATGTAGGTTAAAGTCTTCTGCGTTACCAAAACGAATAATGATAAGCAGACTTATGGAATTCAAACATAAATGTGTTCCAAAACAACTTGGTTTTATACCTGACATCTATAAAGCAGCCGAAAAATATAACATTACAGATTATATTGTTAATTTTGCAAATACTGGTTCTTTCCCATCAAAAAAACTTTGGTCAATTATTGTAAATCAGAATATAAATGCAAGTGAAGAAACATGGTGGTCTTACCGAATTTCATGCGATAATGACTTTTATATGTTTAGACATATTCATTCTGCAATCAAACCGCATAAAGCATGGACAATTGCGAAACAGTTTCCCGAACTTCGTGTCTCCGCCAAGTATGTGATTGACTTATGTTCTATAGTACGCTACGAAGATGAACATTTACTTTGCGACAAATGTGGAAAGTTCTTCTTGAATATCGTTGAACACTTACTGGTATCCTGTGATTTTATTCAAGACAAAAGAGATGATCTATGGGAAGACATTATTAACATTAATCCCATTCAGTTCAGTGTTTATATGGACAGTCTTTCGGCACATGAATTCACAACAACAATTCTCTCTTGCAATACGTCATATGAATTAGAAAATGATGAATTAACTTTTTTCTCTAAGACTTGTGTTCGTCATGTTGAAACAATCTGCAGAGATTTCTACAATCGATAGAAGATGTGTCCGTTACCGATATTATAGACAGTGCTAATTTTTTTTCTCATATTAACTTTAAACGGTGACTTTAATTCTTTGTTTTTTGTAATTTTCTGATTTATATATTTCATGTACACCAAATCTCTATAATAGAGGAAATAAAGTTATATATAATACTTAAATATTTTTCTGTACAATAATTTGATTTAAATAGCCTGTAAGTACGCAATTTACTGCTTTCATTAGCTAGTAAATTTAAATGCCAATTATTTTGGTACATAATAAATAGTTTGTTTTCAATATCTTTAATAACAGACTTGCTCAAAATACATTCAATATTACAATACTGATTAAGATCAAGTTCTTTAAACTTTGTATTCACTCTACAGTTCCAATTTTTTACTTTATTAAAACTGATATTATTACTCCAAAGAAAAATTTTCTTATTAAGTCTACAATTAGACATTTTATTAAATCGTGACCATGTCCTAAATATGGAAGACCATTGTTTAACAATACATGGTTTCCATCCCATATCTCCATAAAGTGCTAAGTTAGGGGTATATCTACCTACTCCCATAAAAAATCTCATAGCCTTATGTTTAACAGCGTTTATACATGAAAATTCTTTAGAACCCCAAATAGAGGCACCATAGTCAATCACTGACCATACAATTGAATTGAACAATTTTGTAAATACATCATATTGAAAACCACCATGAGCTTTACATTTTGCTATTAGTAACCCTAATGCCCTACTGGCAGATTTGGCAACTGTTTTTGCCATATCCTCATAACTCAAATGTTCGGTTAATAATAAACCTAAATATGTATAATTTGATACTTTATCAACACATTTTCCATTAAAAACAAAAGGAAAATTAGTACATGGCACAGAAGGTGTTCTAAAATGCATAACTTTTGATTTTTCTAAATTAACCTTTATCATGTTTTTATCACACCAATATTCTAAAGTATTCAAAATGATTTGTAATTCACTTTCACTTCTGTTAAGAAAACTACATCGTCTGCATATAACATTATACACACTTTTTCTTCACCTATGCTAATACCAACATTTAACTTTTTGACTTCATCAATTAAATCATTAATGAAAAAATTAAACAATAATGGTGAAATTATACACCCTTGTTTCAAACCAGTATTAACAGGGAACCAGTCATATAAAATACCATTCAACTTAATACAAGACTGAACATTATTATACAAAGATCTTAATGCCTTTATCATTTTAGAACTAACACCAAGTAACTCTAATTTACTAAATAACAATGCTCTATTTATAGTATCGTATGCCTTTTTAAAGTCAATAAAAGCAGCATATGTAGACTGTTTACGTAGTTTTCTAGACTCTATTATACTAGTTATAGACAAAAGGTGATCAATGGTGTTACGATCTTTTCGGAAACCATTCTGCTCATCATGGATAATATCCGATGCATCAAACTTTTCCCGCAAACGACAGTCAAGAACACCACAGTACAACTTGTAAGTAGCTGGAGCTAAAGTTATTCTACGATATGAAAGAGGATCTCTGGGGTCAGACGACGAACATTTCGGTACTGGTACAATTACACCTTTGGCCCATAGAACAGGAACCTTTCCCGTATTGTAACATTAAACAAACGAACTAAAAATGATAAAGCAGTTTGGTTTTTCAACACTTCTACTGGTAGCTCATCAAGACCGGGCGCCTTCCCATTTTTAGCCTTTCTTATTACATTAAATATTTCCTCACTTGTAATTTCGCAATCCAATTAATAATCACATTTATCTTGATCTTTAGAATCGACATTTTCAGAAGGCTGTATACAATTTTCTACATTTAACATTGAAGAAAAATCATTTTTCCATTTATTCAAAACTAAAATTGGATCTGTTGATACCGAACCATCTTCTAAATTTATTTCCATCGGTATGTTACGTTGCCTTTCTGCACCAATGCCTATCTTTCCAATTTTACGCCAAAATTCTTTCGGATTATCACATGAACTGGTCAAATCATCCTGCATTTTATACCAATAACGACGCTTTGCCTGTTGTACATTTTTGTCAAATAATTTCCTGTTTTGACATAATAAATGGCGCAACTGTTTTTTAGAATGACAACTTTTGGTTTTAAGATACATAGTTTCCGATTTGCACACCTCGTTCCAAAGGTCTGTTAATTCTGTACTCCACCAAGGTTTCTTGATTCTCCGATGCTTATTACTGGAACCGTTGCTAATTTTAATGATCTTATTTGGGATTTTTTCCGACATTTCCGACTTGATACTATTAATAAAGCTTTCATATGTTTTGTCAATATCACACTGATTAGCTTCAGACTCTTCTAGTGTACATAGTATACGATCTATATCCGATACTTAATATTGAAATATGACTTGTATTTTATGATAATACATAACATATATAAAGGTTTTGGATGGACACGGATGCGGCCACTTTCATTTTTGACAAAAACAATCTGAAAAGTGACATTTTTCGACATATTTGGTAGATTTTTCATATTTGAGCTTGAATCGGATCGTTTTTAATGACCAAATCAGTTATAATATTTCCCATAAACTAATTGATTCAAATGAAATAGACACTTTTAAAAATGTTTAAAAATAGATCAAAATCTTTCTTCGGATGAACCTGAAATTTGAGGCCAAAATTGGTCCTTACCGGACCTACTCCTTTCAAAAAGTTTATAATCGGTATTCAATGTGAAAAGTGAATGAAGAAATAGATCATTTATTATTTAAATATTTATACCATCTCGTATTCTGAATTTGCAATTCATGATGCATATTTACATATTTTAAAATTTATTAAAAAATGATTTTCAAACACTCTTTGATATTTTTGTAATCTTTACTTACAATGTATTTATTTAGTTTCGGAAGATAAACAAGTGGTTTTCCTTAACTACTTTTAACGGAAACTCCTTTTTTTTCTAAAATTTTATGGAGAACCTGATTTTCAAAATATGTATATAGATATAGGAAGATGTGTTGTGAGTGCCAATGAGACAACTCTCCATCCAAATAACAATTTATAAAAGTTTAACCATTATAGGTCAATGTACGGCCTTCAACACGGAGCCTTGGCTCACGCCGAACAAAAAGCTATAAAGGGCCTCAAAATTACTAGTGTAAAACTATTCAAACGGGAAAACCAACGGTCTAATCTATATAAGAAACGAGAAACGAAAAACACTTATAAATTACATCAACAAACGACAACTACTGTACATCAGATTGAACATTTAAAAAAAACTATAGATTGGATTTTTTTGGCATTTTTGCAAATACCTCTACAACCGTTCCCATGATTACAGAGATACCTTTGACGCCATTCGAATAGTTATTGGTAGATAAACAAAGGGCATATAGTGAATATGTGCCAGAATGCCGATTATAGGTCTTACGGAGGTCCTAAATGCCAAAATATGCGTGAAAATTAAGAAACAGCCAATATTTAACAATGAAATGGACTGCTGCGACTCTTCGTTAGTGTGATGTCCATTTTCACTGAACTAGTACATAACTTTATTCAGGGGTCAGCTGAGGACCACCTCCGTGTGTGGGATTGTCTCGCTGTGTTGAAGACCCATTGGTAGCCTTCGGCTGTTATCTGCTCTTTGGTCAGGTTGTTGTCTCTTTGACATATTCACCATTTCCATTCTCAATTTTAATATTTGCCACAATACCGATATGACGAGTCACGGGGGACCTTAATGCTAAAATATGCGTAAAATTTAAGAATTAGCCTATTTAATTTTGAATACGGCAATGTACTGCTGCAACCCTTCATTCACTAATAACAGAGATACCATATACACTATATAAAAGCTTATTGATCAAGGAAAAAAAGTTATTTGTAGATATGTGTCACAATGCCGATTGGAGGGGTTACGGAGGACCCAAATGCCAAAATATGCAAAATAAGTAAGTAATAAATAGCCTATTTTGAATAATGAAATGGGATATGAAAAGATATGATTTAAAACACTAGAGTTCTAGCATTACGTCGAAAAGTTGGTATTGCGATACGGAATAGTTGTGCCCATTGTTGAACACGTGTTCCTTTACGGTATAGATTCCCTAATATAATCGCGAAGCTGCATTTAGACCCAACGAAGCACCACTTGACATATGTCTATATACAAAGTTGCAGATATTTTCTAATTTTTTGTTGTTGTTCTGAGATGTCAAAACCATTTATCTGGATGAACTTACTCTTAAGTAAATTCAAAGGTAAAAGTGCTCGTTGTCCTTGTTAAGACCGTTATATCTTTCTGTAATCGTAATTTCATACTAGAATTTTTAACAAACAAAACGAATATAAATATAAGGAGATGCGTTGATTCGTTTAAATTTTTCAGGTCGTTATAATTTAGTCCTGGTATCTATGACGAGTTTATCTATATGTTCATGTGTGAACTGTAATGGTATAATATATATATAAAAAAGATAACATTTCATGTTCTATATATCAATACGGAAAAATGGTACTCTGACATACAAGTGAGAGGTTTAGCTAGCTATAAAACCAGGTTTAATGCACCATTTTCTGCATACGGAAATGCCTGTACCAAGTCAGGAATATGACAGTAGTTTTCCAATCGTTTGGTGTGTTTAAGCTTTTGAATTTTCCATTTATAAGGGACTTTCCGATTTGAATTTTCCTTGGAGTTCAGTATTTTTATTATTTTACTTTTTTCTTATAATATTCAAATACAAATTTTCTCAGTTCTCCATTAAAAAGTTAATAAACATATTCTTATTGTTTTATATAGGTAATTCTTATCCATTATATCAGTGTTGTAAAATATTATTTGAGATATAGTAATATGTTCACATTTTTTAACTTATCAGGTGTTTAATTAACTCATTCTCTTTTAGCTTTCTTTTTACTGTTCATATCAGTCATATTGTTGATATCTTTTTTATTATCTTTGTCTTAAATAGTCGCTTTCGCAAAATCGCTCTCTGTTTTAGTTTACGCTGTAGGAAATATTGGCATTTTGTAACAATCAAAATAGTATTATACATAACGAAAGAAATAATCTAAATACATGCCCTTTTATCAAGTACTGGCTTAAAAACACTGACATGACAAAACGATAAAAAAGAGGCGATAATTCTAAGAGGATAATACAAAATATCATAAAAAGACAGACATAACCATGGCAGAAGAAAAAAAAATACTTACAAACAAAACCAAACAGTCAAACCGAAGAGACAAACGACTGTCCAATACAATCTACGCATGACACTGAATATTGAGCTACAGGAACCTCACTATAAAACTGGGAATGATCTCAAGTGCTCTGAAAAGATTAGCAGTTTCTTCAATTACGTACTGCAGATCAGAAGTAAAGGAAACGTTAAAACTCTGATCGTCTTATCAAGCTTATACATACTGTGTAATACATACTGTATATTGTTGAATACGTAAATATGTTGAGCTCAAGATGTTTATGTTTGTTTGTGTCTTTTGGTTATCGTTTCATTAACGCATATCCGAACAAATTTCACTCATATTCTTCATGACCTGTATATATTGTCTGTTTTTTTTCCTTTTAAAGAATTGATCAAGGCAAATGTCTTTTTTCTGGATGTAGCTCTGTATATTTTTCCTAGACATACATGTATTCATACCGAGTGTTATATTTGCTTCACTTAAAAAAAAAACACATTTCGAGCGTCACTGATGAGTCTTTTGTAGACGAAACGCGCGTCTGGCGTATATATTAAATTTAGTCCTGGTATCTATGATGAGTTTATTTGTAACATTTTACCAATGCTGATATATTGTAAATTCTTTATTATTTCTTCACAGGAGTTTATGTTCAACAAGTCAAAAAATAAAATTTAAGAAATTTAGTTAGAACTAGTTTGCATGCTGTGTAAAAAACCTCATTAAAGATACCACGCTTATAGTTTTGCACGCCAGACGCGTGTTTCGTCTTCAAAAGACTCATCAGTGACACTAGAATAAAAACTGTCAAAATTCCAACTAAATTACAGTAAACACAAAACATAAAATAATGGTTTTTTAGGTTTTCTTGTTTCTAATATTTACCGGAGCGTTGTACTTCTGATGCGTCATGCATGTTGTTCTGTACAGATGTTTTTGATTCACTAGTTGTGTCCAGGCTAGTTGTTGGACCACGGAAAGTTTGGCTCCATTGTTCAAATTCCAGCTTATCTGTTGTAGCTATGGGATGAACTAATTACAATGTACGAAAGGTATGAGAACATACATTACAAACCAGTTAGTCTGAATAAGGCACTTTTTGTACTCTACTGTTCTGATTTGTACTTGACTTAATTTGTCTGCATTTTACTCAATATTTTTCGACTGTTGTCTGAACAATAGGGAACAGTCTGAACTTGAACTCGACCTTTATCCTAACAATACTTCAAAGGATGAAACAGTCTTAAATATTAGAAGATGTGGTATGGGTGCCAATGAGACAAAATTTATAAAAGTAAACCATGATAGGTCAAAGTACGGTCTTCAACACGGAGCCTTGGCTCACACCGCACAGTAAGCTACAAAGTGCCCCAACAATTACTAGTGTAAAACCATTCAAACGGGAAAACCAACGGTCTTATATATATAAAAAACGAGAAACGAGAAACTTATGAACCACATCAACAAACGAAAACTACTGAACATCAGATTCCTGACTTATGACAGGTGCAAACAAATGCAGTGGGTTTAAACGTTTTAATGGTACCAAACCTACTGCCCATTTCAGACTTTAACAACTCTGTAGTGATGATAATGATAAACATTGACGTTAATTATGTAAATAAAGGCAACAGTAGTATAACGCTGTTAAATAGTATTAAATCGACTAAGCAAAAACAAATCAAAGTTACAAACTAAAACCGAGAAAAACAAATCAACTTTAAGAGGACTTAAGTATGAAACGAACAACTCATCAGGAACTATTGAAATCAATAGCGAAAATATATTTATACTTATCTGGAGTTACCTGTTGCTGTTGCTGTTTGATCTTCTCTACCAAAACTTCCTTATTTCTTCAAATAATTAAGGTCTTTCCTTTTTCTATGAGAAAAGACCTTACTGTACTTTTAATGATTATTATTATTATTATTTCCTCCAAACTTTAACGAAATTTCCCAAAAAAAGTACGCGACATGTTGAAATGATTTTAGGTATCTAGTATCGGTTGACCAAAAGCTATCTTGTGGTGAGGGCATGCCTCCGTAACATTTTCTTTATAGCGGTTATCTCCCCTAACACCGAAAACCTGTTATCATTCTAACTCCATAACCATGATAGTTAGAAAAAAAACCAAAGGCTGGAATTTGTTCAGGAACAGACCCTGGTTCTTCTTTACATTTGGATCGAAAAGGTTCAACGACTTATTGGTAGGGTTATGCACCTTGAAAAATTAACCAATGTCGGTTGGCCACTAAAACCGTAAGTTGTAGCCACCTAGGATCATCACCAATGCTCATCAATTCACGTGACCATGGAAATTGACCTAAGGTCAAAGGTCAAGGTCATGACCTAGATTTTGACCTTAGCTTGTTATCAGATTTACTCAATAACCGTACAAGATGGCTTATAAAATGTAACGGAGAAAATGTGTCTTGTCGAGATTTACATTTGTTATGTGGGTTCAGAATTATTGGACCAACTGTTATGGAACTAGAGCACTGTTCTTGGGGTTCGAAACGATGATTGTTTGCTTATAACTCAAAAGTGGTTAGAGATAGAAAGAAACTTTGAAATGCTCAAATGTTCAGCATATTAAAATCTTCAAAGTTAGGTCAAGGTCAGAGGTCAAGTCCCTAGCAACGACATAAAACACCTAAGCAACCATATATTTTTAAACTTAGAAGGCTATGAATAATATAAATATGAAATTTTAAATACTGGAAATGACATTTTTGTCCCTAGCAACGACATAAAGGTCCTTAGCAATCACTTATTTTTTAAAACTTTAAATACTATGAATAGTACACATGACATTTTTAATACTGGTAGTAATATTTTTATCCTTAGGAATGATTTTTGTCCTTAGCAACCACTTTTTATGAACATAAAAGTCCTTAGAAACCATATATTTTCCAACTAAGAAGGCAATTAATAAAAGAAAAAAGGAAAGACCTTTCAATTGTTCATGTTTATCTTCTATATGAAAAGACGTTTAGTATTACAAGCATAACATAGACATATCAAGTTTGCGCTTTCTAAAAAGCTATGGAGTGCTTCGCTCTACCCTAATTTAAGGTAATATGTGTGCATGTGGTTGTTAATTGGTATTGGTAATGTGATATTTTATATATTGATTGATATAAAATGGATGTACTCTTAGAGTGTGCGTTATCCACCCATGCTTTAAAAAAAAATCTTTTTGAAAATTAAAACAATTATAAATAGACACGACTCTTGTGGGGTGCCTTGCTGGAGGTGTGCCTAGATTTTCAGAAGTTATAAGCTACAGATAATGCATTTTTGTAAACATTGTATAGGAACATTGTTAAGCAAAGCAAATCGTGCAAATTGCAGAGTAACAAAGCAAATAAACACGCATAAGTAATTGATATTTCAATATTGAATTTATTTGTGAAATGAATGCATAATAAAACGAACATGAATTAATGACAGTTGATCGGAACTGAAATACACATAGTTAATTTTCCGGCATTTGATGTCTTATCGTGTCTTATCAGCCGAATCCAATCAGAATCTATACGTGATAAGTAATTTATTCAAGATGGCGTGTATTTCGACCGAAACTAATAGCTCCGCACCGTGATGCGAAGCAATAATTTCAAAATTACATTAGACATTCAGGTGCTAAATGTTCGCTTATTTTATTAACACTGTTTGGTATACTATCAGTATCAATTAGTTTTAAAAAAAGTATTTCCAAATACCGAGCTCCGAAACTACGGATGATGGCAGGTGCCCCAAAGTAAAAGTACATTCTGCACCATATATACCATCCGTTGTGTTACTGATCTTAAGGTATAATTTGGTGATGTCAATTTCGAGGACCAGAGATCGGGATTACGACTAAGATACATTAGACTTAATTGTGGCTATTATTCTAGAAACGGGCGCTATTAAAAGTTCGAGTTTCTTTTAGGGCAGATATTGAATTTATTTCATACAGTCGTGAAGACATGAATTCTAATTTGAACAACACACCTTACAGCTGGAGGTGATTCAGGCATATTATCGATGTCTCCTTTATTCATTTTTATATGTTAGAATCTTTGACTTAAAAGTCACTGATCCTGCAAAAAACGTGTCTGAAAAACAAATCTTGTTTTAGAAGGAGTGGTCAAGGAACATATTCACACAAGATGGTTTGACAACTATACTACCAAGTAGAAAATGGACAAATTAATGAGTTAATTGAATAAGGAGATGTAATATGAAAGTTTCCAAAGTTTCTACTATGAGATCTCTGAGAATGTAAATCCATTAAAATGGTTAAAACCTTAGCAGTTTGGTTCTATATATCTGATTGTTTCAGAATGTTATTCTTTCGCATTACTTAAATTTGTCTTCATTATACTACGAACTGAGAATATACACTTCATAAGAAAATATTTTTATATACATATCATTACAGCTTTCCATGTGAATAAATACTTTCTTCTCTTTTGTTTATATTTTGGGTATTCAGATCAGACACACTCATGGTTGCACTGTTAAGATCAATGTCTACATCAAGAGTCATGTCAGTATCTTCTTCGTGTTCAGTTTCTGCTACATTTTCTTTAACAGACGATACATTCATGGAACAAATACTATCAACACAATAGATAGAAAAAATGAATCATGTGCAATGACAATTATAGAATGGTGTGTATAACAATGAAATAGCACTTATAGTTGAAAACGCATAAAACATTGGAATTGTGTGTTGTTTTATGAACTTGAATAAAGGCAGCAGTATTTTACCAATGTACAAGTCTTATAAATCGACTATGGCTATATAAATCAAGAATCAAACAAAAACTGAAGGAATCGCAAGAACTTGAAAATAAAATCTATGCTCAGAAAAAAAAATCACAATCAGGTATAAGACACACTCGTTATATTGCAGAGCAGGCGAGTTTTTTGTTTTTTTTTAGGTAGAATACCGTAAAACGCATCATATCGGTAAACCAATTTGAGATGGTTACCGTGAACACTATGTAGTGTCGATTGAGTGATAACAAATTGAGTCATTCACATTTCTATTTCTATATTAAAAGGTATTACTAGTTATTATCAAATGATGAATAAGTCCTTTTGGCTTTTATTATGTCTTTGATTTAATTTTGTTTTATCTAATTTTTTTGACATTACGTTCACCAGATTTTCTGTTGCTGATGTTTTTCTATCATTAGTTAAAACTCTTTGTTAATTTATGCAAATGTCTTTTTTTTTTTTTTTTTTTTTAGAGTTTACTGAGACCCCTATGAGGTTCTTCACTATTGGAAAACTTTTGTAAAAATAGTAGATAGCATTCACATTTGTAATGAATTGTTACAGATGCATCACAATTTAAACGATTTAACAAGCATTGCTTAAGAACGTTGGATGAATAAAATAGAGAATGGAAATGGGGAATGTGTCAAAGAGACAACAACCCGACCAAATAAAAAAACAAGAGCAGAAGGTCACCAACAGGTCTTCAATGTAGCGAGAAATTCACGCACCCGGAGGCGTCCTTCAGCTGGCCCCTAATATACTAGTCCAGTGATAATGAACGCCATACTAATTTCCAAATTGTACACAAGAAAGTTTATATTCTTACATGGTTTAGTAAAATTTGTAAATCAAATTTTACACTGTCATTCATGAATCAGTGTCTGCGGATTAATATGAGGTTCGTATTGCTAAAACTTAGTTTTCTATGTAGTGTTTTATAGACTGTTGGTAAACTTTTGGTTTTCTTTGATTATTGCAATGTTATTGTCTTTCATCGTCGACCTATGACTTTTGATTGTCCCTTTTTACTCGATTGTAACATTACTGAATATGACTTCTAAAAGTACAGTAGTTACTTTTGGATTCGAGCGTCACTGATGAGTTTTTTGTAGACGAAACGCGCGTCTGGCGTATATACTAAATTTAGTCCCGGTATCAATGATGAGTTTATTTGCAAAGGCCGTACGGTGACCTATAGTTGTTAACTTCTATGTCATGTGGTCTCTTGTGCAGAGTTATCTCATTGGAAATCATTAAACATCTTCTAAATTTTAAATCGATTTGTTACAAATGCGCAGCTTAAGCTGCTAACCTAAAAATAACACTTGACTTTACCCTCGGGTTGTCGTGATGTTCATGATTATTAAACTTTAGTTTTCTGTGTAATGTATTGGTGTTGTTTTGTATCTTCTGCCTCTTTGTTTTAAATTAATTTTTATTAGAAAAAAATGTCACCAGTATACAGTTATATTGTAAACATGTAAAATATTAACACCTTTTATCAGGTTGAAAGTGGTTTTTATATTGTATGATATACTACCTGGTATATTGAATGGGCAAACTATTTCTTTCTTAACACTTTTAATGAATATTCTGTTGACTGTCAGCTCATCTAAAACTGTCCATGATTTGATTGAGAGACACATCAGAATAAAATTGAGAATGGAAATGGGGAATGTGCCAAAGAAACAACAACCCGACCATAGAAAAAAACAACAGCAGAAGGTCACCAACAGGTCTTCAATGTAGCAAGAAATTCCCGCACCCGGAGGCGTCCTTCTGCTGGCCCCTAAACAAATATGTACTAGTTCAGTGATAATGAACGCCATACTAATTTCCCAATTGTACACAAGAAACTAAAATTAAAATAATACAAGACTAACAAAGGCCAGAGGCTCCTGACTTGGGACAGGCGCAAAAATGCGGCACACCAGTCTGGTATCATAAATGTAATCCACAAACTGTTACATTTTTCTATTCCTCTTATAATTACATATTTTTTGGGGCAACACAGAATTTTAGATACTGCTCCTCTCAGTTTATATAAATCAGTCATAGATGTATAACTCATTACAAGGAACTTAACATGTTCTTGTTCGTCCTTTGAAACGATTCTTCATGTAATGCAGTTTTATTATAATTAACACACTGCAATAATGCAGGAATACTGATTAAATAAATATGATTAATTTGAGCATTGTCCTGACGTCTCTAAATTTATACGTAGTGTATTGAAACGCTTTCTGAAAAATGACCCATTAAAACAAGTTTTTTAAAAGTCATTCAAACCATTTGTTAATAACATTAGAATGGTATCATAATAACTTCCCTATCAACGACTTACCTGTACTTTCACTTTCATATCTCTCTATTTACATTCATACAATTTGTATTTACATTCTTTGATAAACGTAAATATACCCATTATTACCATGACCACCTAGACATAAATAGTTCAGATAACTCAAAGCATCTAAATATCATAGCATTTAACTGATTAAATACTCCATTAAAAGATGCACATACTAAATAAGTCGTTACAGTTCATTCACAAAATAGTATACATTACATCAAGTGATATTATTTTAGAATCGATTGACAATTACAAGTGTAAAGGTAGCTTCCACGGCTATATATAAATTGATTTTCTGGAAATGCATTTCCTTCTCTATTATTTATCCAAAATGACGGGTTGTCAGCAAACCAATATTTTTGTTACTTCTGATAATAAATAGTTCGGGTACTTGCTGGTGTACACAAGCGAAAACAGAAGTTAAACAGAAGTTAAACTGAGTAAGACAAGTATACTAGTACAACTGTTGAACAGCTACATCAAACATTGGGTATAAATGCAGGAATGGGGTACACCACATGACGAATGACGGTAAGATAATTGTTAAAATTACGATTAAGGTACACTTTTTACAAACGGTAGCAACAAAAACTGAGATTTGAAAAAAAAAACGATAACAAGGGACATTTCACAGTTGACGATAAAGGCCATCGTATATATACACCATTGCTAAAATATCGAAAACAATACCTTATGCATAATTACGAAACCGTGGTCTTCTTTCAAAATTGACCTTGATATGGTGATATTCAACTTTAACTTTTAAATTTGTAGTTATATCAATGATATTACTAGTATCTGATCAATACACTAAAAAGCTCGTTGTAATCATGGTATTGGCCTTCTGATACATTTAATCAAACTTGAGTGGTACATGTATGAAAGCATTATTTTTCTGTTGAATTGTTTTACATTATTTTTTTGCTTTCAAGGCTTTATACCTGACTTTACAGTATGGGTTTTACTCGTTGTTGAAGGCCGTAAGGTAACCTATTATTACTGATTTCTGTGTCCTTTGGTCCCTTATGGAGAGTTTTCTCATTGGCAATTTATCAAAAAAAAAAATAGGCTACATCGCTAGCTATAATTTGAAGGAGAAGGACTTAATTTGTTCCTTTTAAAAGATAAGTGAGTGCTGCGTTTATTTCTTATCGCTTACTTCTTGTGAGTATGGCGCGGAGGGGAAACTGGTGTTAAGACTTAACTGTAAATAATGCTTTTTTTCCACCAGAATTGAAATGCCTTAATTAATTTGGTCAAAACTATTTTGATACAGGTCAAAGTATATTCAGAGTATAGAATAAATGTAATAGTGAGCGATAATATTAAAATAATATTCAAAGATATTATTCTGATCATTTTAAGAATGGAAATTACGTAGATGACTGTGTGTAGCATGTATTAGATACTATAAACTGTGTCCTTTACATTTAAATTTTACTTTCGCTTTTATAGTGATTTGTATTTGTATAGAAATAAACATAAAAGTAATCAGTTAACCAACAGTTTCAAACGACATATTTCATTATGATATTAAGTTATTTGATAGTTATCATGGTTATATAGGACAATAACACCTTTGTATATTACTGTACGAAAAGTATATATATCCATTCAATTATACCGCGTATACAGTACTCCTATGTTGACTGCTCATACAAAACGATTTCAGTGATTTAAAACAATTTAACTGCTCAGTCTGGGGTCTAATAAGTACTGATAAGACGTTAAATTTGTGATGACACTTGGGCATTTACACATGTAAAACTTTATATTCAATATAAGACACCAGTCGTAAAAAAAGTACGTCTACTCGTAGTTCATTCAAGACATGGTAACAAACACATAGTGCTCATCTCTTGAAAGTGTTTATGTCTACTTCACAATGAGTATTTTAAGATGGTGATTTTCATACTTTTGTTATTTATATGACGTAGGTCATTTGTTATGTTAATTATGATAATCATTGGTAATGTTCACCTTGGTGGTTATTGATGACGTTTATCATTTCAGTCATTGCTGCTTTTAAAAATAGTGGTCATCAGTAATGCTAACAATGATAATAATGGGTGATGTTTACTGTGTTAGTCATTGGTGATGTTAACAGTGGTGGCCATTGGTAATGTTAACCATGGAAGCCATTGGTGACAATTGATCTTTAACCAAATGTCTTGGTGGGTTCTGCTAACATCTCCTTCCTCCAGTTTCTAAGCATGCTATAGTGTAAAGCAGATATCAATGTGACTCTAACCCTATTTCTCTTTTCTACATAATATCTTAATTTAAAATACTCTTCTCATTATAACCTGTCCCGTTGAATAGCTATCGCCTAAACGCCGACACACTAACAAAAAGTAATCGCTCAGCAATAAACGTAGCTCTGTGTATTGACTTTCAAAAAAAGATAAATACAATGTTTTCATCCTTTGTTTTTCTACTGAATTGTCGGTGATCTAAATTGTAGAGTACGAAACGAATTTAAATAGTTATAAATATTGTTATTTGTAGAAACCTAGTTACGATGATGTGTTTAAAATGTATTGGATACTGTATGATTATTCTAAGACCACTTTGTCCTTTCACTTTCACTTTTACTTTTACTTTCGCCATTATAACTATTTTTGTGTTATCTAAAAATATCTAAAAATAACATTATTTATAACTTTTTAAATTCGTTCCGTCCGTCCGTCCATTCGTTCATTCGTCCGTCCGTTCGTTAGTCCGTTCGTTCGTCCGTCCGTCCGTCCGTTAGTTTGTCCGTGTGTTCGTCGTACCGTTCGTCTGTTCGTCCGTCCATCCGTCAGTTCGTTCGTTCAATCAACAATCAAGTCCAATCAACTTGAAACTTAGTACACATGTTCCTTAAGATAGGATCTTTCTAATTTTAATGCCAAATAAGAGATTTTCTCCCATTCTCACGGTCCATTGAACATAGAAAATGGTAGTGCGGTTCGGTTATACGTGTACCAGGGACACATTCTTGTTGTATATTATATAGGCTAGAATGGTGAAGGCGTTCATACAGGGATACTCCTCGTCAAGCAATATTATTTGTATACTTATTTTATACCCTTTAACATGGAGGAGAGGGGTAATATCTTATGATAGTGTTTTTTTTCCTACTGTCTAAAACTTCGTCCATTCGTCTTGCTGTTTTATTTGAAGGATTTTCGCTTCAGAAACGGTTGATATAAATTGTTTGTAGATCCTAAAATGGCTAGCATGAATAGAAATAGAACACGTTCTCTAATACAACAAATACATTAGTCATTAGGGATATAAATTTCACTAGTCAAAGGTAGTCACTGATGGTGTAACGCAACGACGTCAGAGTTTAGCGTAGTACCCGAATGGTAAATGGTGATCATGGCTTGTGCTTACAGTGTCTCAGAACCATGGTGGTTTCAAATTTCCACTATTTATTAGAATTTTAGGACCTATATCATTATTTCTTTTGGTAAATTTGCTAACAGAGAACAAACCTTAAAAAATATAAAACCTGTAGTTAAAAATACAAACGGGTATAACCATATATTAAACTAAATTGTTATTCTACACTCCTGTGAGAAAAAAATATTCATGTTTTGTTAGTTTGCAGAAAACATTTTACCAAAATTGAAATAGTTTACTTCTGAAAACATAGAAAACAATTGTCTTTGATAGAACAACATAATCATTTTTATACTACCGCAAAATGTTTTTTTGGGATCGTATAATGGTATGATGTCGTCGTCGTCTGCGTCGTCCGAAGACACATTTGGTTTCCTGACAATAACTTTAGTTTAAGTCAATGGATCTCTCTATGAAATTTAAGAAGAAGGTTCAATACCTCAAAAGGAAGGTTAAGATTGATTTTGGAGATGATGGTCCCAACCGTTTAGGAATTAAGGACCCAAAAGGGGCCACAACAAGCATTTTTCTACTTTCAGGTGAATAACTTGTGTATACGTATTTCAATTGCTCTGAAATTGTACCACAATACTAAATACCACAAGTAGATAGTTTGGATTCATTTTGGGGGTTATAGTGCCAAGTTTAGGAATTAAGGACAAAAAAGGGGCCAAAAACATTTTTTGTAGTTTCTGGACAATAACTTGTGTGTAAGTTGATGAATATCATAAGTTTGGAGGTTCTATTTCTTTAAGGTGTTCCAATTTTTTTTAATCAAAAATTTTCAAGTTTCAAATTTTGAAAATTTTCAAGAAGAATTTTTAATTGCACAGTTTGACATTTATTTTGTGTCAGAAACCTATACTTTGTCAAAAATTCAAAGAGTATCAAGCTTGAATATTGTGTCCAAATTTGTCCCAACTGTTTATGGTTTAACATCTGCGGTTGTATCAGGCTACGCTCAGCGAAGCAATTTATTACTTTTAAAATGTTAACACTGAATTCTTGATCATCTAAAAATAACCAATTTTCTTTTTACAGAATGTTTGAATATACAACTTGTTGAACGGATATAAAGAGTACAATCTGAGTAAAAATACTGTAGAATAAAACCACAATATGGAGCTGAGACCATCAGAAATATTTTACTCACAAGATTCCATTATGAACAGATTTGGGGATTACACAAGCCATGGAAATACATATATAGGTGAAACATTAGACCAATTATTACGTGGCCATTGTAATGTGAATAGCATACCTACTATTTCTGTGGTGAAAAAGTATGGGAAATGGTATACATCAGACAACCGACGATTATGGGTGTTTCGAAAGGCAGAGGAGCTTGGCTTCCTAGAAACTATTGACGTAAATGAAACGTACTACCTAAATGAAAACAAATTTACAACGGAAAACGGTGGAGAGTCTATTCGTATCAGAGGTAGAACACCTGGTGGCAGTTTATGGAGATCGTGGAAACCAAAACGACCAAATTCAAGCTGTCAACGATCAATTTCAACAAGTTACAATTTGAATACAAGTAACGCTGTGTATTCTCAAAGAAATACAAGTCCGTCTTATCCTGTCAGTAACCCAACTACGAATCATTACCACCAAAACATGTCTTTAAGTAACAGATCTAGCATGTCAAGTGTCTACTCGGGTCGAAGTGAACAAAGAAAAACATATCAGCCACCGAGTCTACCCACAGTTCCAAGTCCTTCTCACGCTAACACAAATAGGGTTTCGAGTCCGACGATTATAAATCGGAGTACCTATAGAAATGACTCGTCGAATGTCGATAACAGACAATATTACAGTAATTCTACCAATACACCGACGATGGAAACCAATAGCCCGTATCAGTCATATGAACGTGGTGGATCTAGTTACCAAGATAGGTCTACAGATCGTGTTCCTTCAAGGTCGTCTAGTAGACAACAACCTCGACATGATTCAAATAACAAACAATCTTTCAAAGCTGAACGTGACATCAATAAAGGTTGTTGTACAATTTTATAACAATTTTCAAAAACTTGTTTACTTCAATAGAGACTAGAGACATGTACTGAATGACAAGTTTAAAAGGTGGGATGAACCTAAAATGTAAAACATTCATAATTCCTGTGTTTTTACGGTGGTGTTATTTTTTATATAATTCTATCTGTTTTGCATTTCGATTTTTGTTACTTCTTTATTTTTATATTTGATATCTTTAGACTAGCCAAACTTGAAATGCATGGTTGGTGAAAATAAAAATCGGCATTTCAAATTCTTCATCATCATTAAACATCGTGCAACGTTTAATAATCTGAAAGCATATAATTATCAAGATATACTTTATATTGTTTATTCATACAAATTAAAATATATGAAAATGCATATCAAAATACATTCAAAATATCAAAAGCAATGCATAAACTTGAAATGGGGAATGTGTAAAAAAGAGAACAATCCGACAATAGAGAAGACAACAGCCGAAACCCACCAAAGGGTCTTCAATGCAGCGAAAAACTCCCGCATCTGGAGGAGTCCTTCAGCTGGCTCCTAAACAAATATGTATACTAAGTGATAATGGACGTCATGTACTAAATTCCGAATTATACACAAGAAACAAAAATTTAAAATCATATAAGACTAACAAAGACCACAGGCTTCTGACTTGTGACAGGCACACACATGAGTCGGGGTTAAATATGTTTTTTGAGATCTACACCCTCCCCCTATACCTCTAGCCAATGTAAGAAAACAAATGCACAACAGTACGCGCATTAAAACTTAGTTTAAGAGAAAACTGAGTCCGATGTCAAAATAGGCAACAAAAGAAATAAACAAAATGACAATAATACATCAATAACAAAAGACTACTAGCAGTTACTGACATGCCACCTCCATACCTCAATTAAACCGATTGAAAGATTATGTCTTCATGATATGAATATCAAGCACAATTATGCTATACACATTTTGTTGTAATTGGCAGTGCTTTTTATTTGCTTTTTAAATGATAATGTATAAACATTAGAATAACAATGAATTGATTGGTTTAATTCATAGACATCAATTTTTCATTGTAACGCCTCTTATTGCTTACATTCACTTCATTCAAACTCTGTTTGATAAGTGTATCATGCGAAGTCATTGCTATTTACGAACAGATAATAGTACCATGTGTAAGTAAGGACGCATTAATAAAAGGCACTGGTAAATAAGTATCTTTACTTAAATGTTTGTTGTTGAAACAGGAGGGGATATCATACTTGTTTCTCACTTAATCTTAGTTGAAAAGAAGTTACCAGTATACAGTATATTTTATTATTTCAGCAACTGTCGTTAATTTTCACAGAAACCTGTAATTCAGTAGCTATTCTTTGGTCCTGTTTGTCATATTTGTTTTCCGTTCATTAGTTATACATAAATCGGTCCGTTATCATTTTTTGCTTAAAATGTCTTACTTTTGTCATTTTGGGGTCTCGTCTATGCGGTATGGTTTTTACTTATTGTTGTTGATCGTGTGGTCATCCTAAATTCTAAATAACTGTATCATAAGGTCTCCTGTAACAAGTAATCTTGTTGACAGTCAAATGTGGTCGATTGAACCCTAATGTATGAGCAGACACGGTCTAGACCAAAACAGGTTGCAAGATGGAATAGGCGACTACTGAACAATCTTAAATACGAACATCCATGACAAGTCACGGCAAATGTTACGGGTCGTTTCGGAGCTCATTTGATTATTACGCAAGAAGAGAGGTGGATGCGTTGAGACTAACAACGCCATGGCCAAAAGCAGTAGAAACTACTGAAAGACAAACAACAATCAAAATACAACAAACTTACAAACCAACCATTGATTGACATGAATTCTACCAAAATCTATTGACCATTTCTTGTGTTCTCGAATGGTGAGTAGTTCCTGCTCCACCTTTTTTACCCGTCATGATGTTAATGTTGAAACACAACCAGTGATAATTATAAATCGTGGCTGTAACATCCGGGCAAATAATGACGGATTTTGGTAACAACAATTAGAAGATTTCAATATCGGTATTCGAAAATATACATTCTTATTTGGTCTTACCAAATTTTTGTGGAAAGATCTCTTGATTGTTTTTCCTGAGAACATTTTATTTCTTCTTCGACTTAACACGTCTCTTGAAGTATCAAGTATACAGTTGTTTCATAAAAGGTCGATGTTATTGGGTGCTTTATTGAACAGTTATAAGGCTTTTGAAACTGAACTTGTTTAGCAGAAGACTTTCTCTTGTAGAAGTTATTTCCCTTAACACTGTTAATGTATCTCCTCATCAGTTACCAAAACTGATAACGATACGTTTTTTTACTTAATTGTTGGCTACATCCTCGTGATTTTTTTTCTCTGATTTGAATCGAAGTGATTAAATCGTATAGGAATTATCTACCTTTAATAAATAATAAAATCTGTCGTTATATTTTTGTTATTAATGTACCGTAGCATGCGTAGGTTGTTTCTTCTTTCATAGTCTTACTTAGAAATTGAGTAATCAAGGTCAAGGTCAAGGTAATCTGCTCCATTGTCACTGTTGTTTGTTTTTGCATTTTCTTGATACTTTTAAATCAGTGTATATATACCTATTATATTAGATTCGAAATGACATTTTGTCAGTTAGCAGTTAAAAATTGTCTTCTGTTTTCAGGCAAAAGTATAAAAACATATATTTTTGGAATCCATGTAATCAGAAGTGATATTTTTTAATCCGGATAAGGCAAATTATGTTCCTTATTCAAAAAAGGTACATAGAAACCAAAATATATCATTTTAATCAGTACGCAGAAGCCCCCATTAAATAATGAATCACAATAATAGTTTTAAGAAAACCAAAAGTAGTTTCTAATAATTGCTTAAAATGTGTGTAGAATGACTTTCAAGTGGTTTCTGCTTTTTTTTTAAATTCTACATGTTGTTTGTATATTTAATGACATGGAATGATTACCAATGAGACAAATCTCGACCAGATTAATGATTGAAAGTCAATTAATTTCTTAATGACTGACTGTTTGTATCCATAATGAACCTTTAAAAAATTCATGTTGGCTGTAGTAGGCATTTTTTCGATTATTGTTGAGACTATATATTTGGTTAATATGTTAATTTTGATTTAAACATAAAATGTTGATATTTTCTAAATGAGATCATGTCTCTTTCGATACATCTTCATTAAGATCTTGGAATCCTGCAAATAGAAAGGGTAGTCAATAGATTTTAAAAGATTATAAGTCTAAGTTAACAGTCTCATTAGAACATATGAGGGCAAAACTAAATTTATATCGCGGTAGGGATAATATAATGTTTGAAATAGTAAGATAATTATCAATTAAATACTTATTATGAAAATGCTAATAATTTTTGTAATTAAGACAATAAACGTACATTTATAGAAACAAACGAGTGTTTAAATTACTGACAATTTTATTTAAGTATTTTTTTTAATCCATACTCATTAGTTAAGGAGATGTGTGACAAAAATTAAAGACGGGCGAACAAACTACCTGACGAATATGTAGCACCCCCGGTTCATTTAGCAGGTAAATATGATGTTGGAGGCTAACGGCAGGTTTATCCTGCAGGATTTTATTCAAAGATTACACAAACTATTTTCATTCTAAAAAACGTTATATATATACTTTTTTCAAAATGTGTATTAATAAATAAAGTTTATATACAAGTATTCGATGCATTCAAGATTTTACAAACAGAAATCAAATCACGTCTTCCTTATGAAATTTAAACAACTTCTATATATTCTAAATGTAGGTAAAAAGTAAAATCACAAAAAATACTGAACTCCGAGGAAAATTCATAAAGGAAAGTCCCTAATCAAATGATAAACTCAAATATATCAAACGAATGTATCACAACTGTCATATTCCTGACTTGGCACAGGCATTTTCTTATGAGGAAAATTGAGGATTGAACCTGGTTTTAAAGCTAGCGAAACCTTTTATGTGTTTCACAGTCGCATCAAATTCCATTTTATTGACAACGATGCGTGAACAAAACAAACAGACATAATAGGTAAAAATTGTCAAAAAATAGGAGGACTGCAGTCAATATTGTGTTATAATCTTAATCACTATAAAACAAACAAATATTATGTAACTAAGAATAACAAAAAAGCATATAGAATATACTGCTGACATCGATGTCAGTTACTAGAATGTGACAATAACATATGTACGTCTTGTTGTATAAATGCATATTATTTCCTTAAATTCAGATTTCAAATAATTTGAAAACGAAGAACTACCAGATTTCTCTTTAAAATGATTAAAATTGTTGATTTCACACAAATCCAGTTCGTTCGGGTGCGAAGATATGACAGTCGGTGACACTCATGTTTATTAAAAGCCGACGCAAATGTTATTTTTACATACCAGAATCTGCCCGTCGTGAACTCTTTGTATATCCTGCAAAGTCAAAACATATATAGTTTATTTTTTATGTTCAGTGTTCAGGAGCACCATTCGTTAAATGTATAATCTCTTTAGACAATAATCGAAGATTTGCACGCGAAAGATTACCAGTTATGTTGGGAATTGTTAAGATATCTATCATTAAAAGAGGGAAGAAAGATACCAGAGGGATAATCAAACTCATAGATTGACAATAAACTGACAATGACATGGCTAAAAATAAAAAGACAAACAGACAAATAAAAGTACAGAAGACAAAACATAGAAAACTAAGAACTAAGCAACACGAACTCCACCAAAACCTGGGGGTGATCTCATGTGCTCCGGAAGGGTAAGTAGATCCTGCTGTACATGTAGCACCCGTCGTGTTGCTTATGGTATTACAAATCTGTCAAACAGTATAATTCGGTACTTAGCCTTTATATGTAGGTTAATGTGTAACAAAAAACAAGCGATAACGATAAAATATTATTTATAAAACATTTCCGATATATATGTTCCAACGAAATAAATCATAAGGAGTTCTACAAAAAAGCAATTTAAGAAAGAAGCTTATTTTCAAACAATTACTGCAATGATCCTTGGGAATAGAATATGACGTATGTTTAATCTCAATGAGACAGCAACTTGTGAAAAAAAAATGAATGAACTTTAGCAGGTTTCACACAAACTTCAAAACAAGCATTTAACTTGTTATTAAACGTTTTTCTACGGAAGAAAATGCCTGTACCAAATCAGGAATATAACAGTTGTAATCCATTCGTGTTTGAGCTTTCGATTTTGCCATTGATTGATACTTTCCGTTTTGAATTTCCTCGGCGTTCGGCATTTTTGTAGTTTTACCTGTCTAATATCTTCCGTGACGTACAGAGTACACCAATCCAACATTCAAACATTTCGACGTAACTAATATTTTTACGGGAGTGTACAGTTTTTTACTTTCGATGTAAGTTTGGCGTCTGTTTGTGTTGCAGGTTATATTGCTGTTGTTCGTTTGTGTTCGTTCCTTTAATATTTGATATGTTTCATTTTCTTTTATTTTGAAATCCGAAATTTCGTCTTTTTCAAATTTCATGGCGAACCCGAATTCAATACATATATTAATATTTAAAAAACTACAGACATAACTTTGTTTTAACGGCATATATATCTCTCAAATTAAGAAACAGCGTATATTGAATAATGAAAATGGACTGCCTGGAGACCCTTCCTTAGATGATAACAGAGATACATTTTACGCTATTCGAAAATGTATTAATTAAGAAATAAAATGTGGCACAATACCGATAGCACGAGTTACGGAGCGGTATACTACTGTTGCCTTTATTTACGGAGGACATAAATGCCAAAATATGCGTGTAAATTAAGAAATTAATTATTTGATATTGAATACGAGAATGTACTACAACCACTCTTCGTTCATATTAGAGTTTTTAAAAAGAAATCGATTATAAAATAAGATTATGTGTTGAGGCTTTTACATTTATCATACTGTTCTATATATGTGAACAGTAATGGAAGAATATAGTAAAATAAAAGATCACATTTATGTTCTATGTGAAAATATATGTTAGATAATCACGGGATCTTACCTGTAGCTGTGGCCGTTTGATCTTCTCGATTTGACCAAAACTTCCTTATTTCTTCAAACACTTTTTCTTGAGGTTCATCTTCTATTTGAATAAAAAGACGTTTAGTATTACAAGCATAACCTAAAAATAATAATGTCCAATTTGCACCCGACATTCAGGTGCTAAACGTTCGCTTATTTTTTAACACTACATTAGAAAACTAGAAAATGCCTGTACCTACAATTGGTATCCACTCGTTTTATGTTTTTGAATATTTGATTTTGCCATTTGATTAAGAACTTTCCTTTTTGAATTTTTCTCGGAGTATTTTTGTGATATAACTTTTTATTAATTATTTATTTATTAGTTTTAAAAAAGTATTTTGAAAAAAACGGGCTTAGATTCTGTTCCACTTACCATATGATATGTTATTGATGTTAAAGTCTCATTGTCTGGTGTCATTCGAGGGCAAGAGATCGGGATTAAGACTAAGATAAATTTGACATAAATGTGACTATTTTTTGGAAACAGGCGCAATGAAACACGTACGATTTATTTTTTAAATTTATTTCATACAATCGTCAGGACACGGGATATAATTTGTACAAAACACCTCACAGCTGGATTTGATTCAGAAATACATGTAGTATTGATGATTTTTGTTTTTGTTTTAATCATATGTTAAAATCTTAAATTAAAAAATCATCTATCCTGCAAGTCGTGACTTAGGCACCAATCTTGTTTTTAGTAGGCGTGGCAAAGGAACAACTGAATAAGTTAATTGTCTACTCGATGGTCTGGTTGTTCTCTTTAACACATTCCCCATTTCCATTCTCAATTTTATCATGTAATATGCAACTTTTCACAATTTCGCCTAAAGGATCTCAGAGAATGCAAATAAATTAAATTGGTTTAGACCTTATCAGTTTGGTTCAGCATGCTATGTGTTCGCATGTCATTCTGTAGCATTAACTAAGTCTGTCTGCATTACAATACTAATTGAGGATTTAAAGAAGCGAATAACATAACAGCTTACCGTGTGAATAAATACCTCCTTCTCTTTTGTTTATACTCTGGTTATTCGGATCAGACACACTGGTGGTTGCACTGTTAAGATCAATGTCTACACCATGAGTCATGTCAGTACTTTCTTCATGTTCAGTTTCTGCTACATTTTCTTTAACAGACGATACAATTCATGGAACAAATATTATCAACAAAACAAATAGAAAAACTGAACTATAGGCAATGACACATTGTCACGTAAGAGTTCCAAATGGTGAAGTTGAAATCATCCCTTCGTAAATTTTACGGACGCCATCACGAGTTGGTTGACCGTTATGGAACAACCGTTTCACAAATGATATCGGATATGCTCCTTACGTCGTAACTACATTCCCCTTCCCTTCTGGAATGTGACCTACCGAATTAGTCTATTTACCGGATTTCTTATAACATGAGCAACACGACGGGTGCCACATGTGGAGCAGGATCTACTTACCCTTCCGGAGCACCTGAGATCACATCCAGTTTTTGGTGGGTTCGTGTTGCTTATTCTTTAGTTTTATATGTTGTGTCATGTGTACTATTGTTTGTCTGTCTTTTTCATTTTTACATTTAAATGTAGCAATGGAGTTGTCAGTTTATTTTCTGGTATCTTTCGTCCTTCTTTTATATAACGAACAATGAAATAACACTTACTGCGGACTTTCAGTGTAGTCAGTTTCTTTATCATTTGTAATGATACCACATTTCAAACTTTTATATCAATTGGCTACAAATGCGAAGCATAAACTGCTAACCTATAAGGAGCACCTGAGCTGAGCGTACCCTCGGGCTATGGCAAGTTCGTAATTCTTAAACGTTCGTTTTCTGTGTAATTAATGTATTGATGTTAGTCTGTTCTCATCTTGTTTTCTAATCTTCTGCCTATTTTCAAAATTTCTTTTCATCAACAAAAGTCATCAGCATACAATTATATTCTAAACATGAATTACATAAGTCCTTTTTATTAGATCGTTAGTTGTTTTATATCGTATGATATACTACCTTGTATATTGAATGGGTAAACTATTTCTTTATTAACACTGTGAATGAATATTTTGTCGACTTTCAGTGCTTCTAAAATTTTCCATGATTGGATTGAGAGACACACTAGAATGTCTATACACCAGTCCGGTATCATTAACGTTATCCACAGACTGTTAGTTTGTTCTATTCCTCTTATAATTACATATTGTTCTGGGCAACATAGAATTTTAGAAACTGCTCCTCTTAGTTCATATAAATCAGTCATAGATTTATACCCCTTTACATGGAACTTCACGTGTTCTTGCTCGTCCTCTGAAACGATTCATAGTTACATGTTTACTGTGGTTTGCGAATTATCAAACTAAAACAAATTCTTCCCCCAAATTCGTGTGCGTAAAGTATGGTGTCGTCTTCATCGTTTACTTTTCAATCGTCAAACAAGCAAATATAAGAGAAACACATGTACATTTGATTGACATATTTAAATGGAAAGGTTGGAATCCGAACCTTATTTTATGCCCAGTCTAGTTGTTCATGAACTGAATATTTACAATCAAACGTACTATTTTAAGTTTCAACACATATTTAAGAATTACACGACATGTGGAGAAGGATATGAATACCCTTTCGGAGAATATATAGTTATCAAAGGTACCAGGATTATAATTTAGTACGCCAGACGCGCGTTTTGTTTACATGTCACTCATCAGTGACGCTCTTATTAAAATATTTATAAAACCAAACAAGTACAAAGTTGAAGAGCGTTGAGGATCCTGCGACCACTGTTTTTTGGTAGGATTCTATTTACTTAAACTTTAGTTTTCTATTTTGTGTTTTTGTGTACTGTTGTTTGTCTTTTCATCATGTTTTGTGTTTTGTCATGGCATTGTCAGTTTTTTTTTCGACGTCGAAGTTTGAATGTAACTTTGGTATCTTTCATCTCTGTCATATTCTATAACAAATAGAGGAAGTATGCTTTATATATAAGGGTGTTAAAAGAGTGCTATTCATTTCTGTATTCTCTAATTGTTGATCGCTACGGTTTATATTTTTTATCATTGCATGATCATTGCATTAGTCATTATTCTTTTTTTTTTCCTAACAATTAATACCCAATTATTTCTGGTCTATTCCTCTTTTTTTCAGCCCATTCTTCTGATGTATAAATCTATTTTTCTAAAATTCTATAAACCAATTCAAGACCCTCATGTTTATGTTCACTCGCTTGTGTGTCGTTCTCTGTTATTATTACGTAAAAAATAATATATTGCAGTATCTTACCTGATTTTTCTGGAGCCTCACAAAAGTAAAGAGTATTATCTAATTGCTCACAAAAACAAACGAATGCTTTGTACAAATCTTTTCGTCCAATATGCCATATCATAGCTTGTAGTGTGAGCAAATTCTCCGTTGTAATTATTTCTCTCTGACGAAGAATAGTAAAGAGCTCCAGCGTGTTCTTTATCTGTGACATGTCTCCTTTTCTAATACCGCCTTTACCTAAAAGAAAGTTTACATGAATGATAATTGTAAATTGAAGACTTTGTAGATTTGCAGATTTAGTATCTTTTTTTTTTAATTTCGAAATGTGTTGTAAAATATTGAGATACGTTTTTCAGAAGGACCAAGCAGTGACTTTTCAAAAATTCTTTGAGACTAACATTCACTAAGTGTTCATGTAGATGTAAAAGATACACAGCAAGGAAAACATGTACATTTGACAGATGAAAAAAACATACATGTACGACATTTTCAAACACATAGAAATATGAAGTACAGTGGAGATCACTTCTAACTTCCCATGAAATCTGTCAGATTGTGTCAGGAGAACTGTTCTAGGACAGTATGTATTACTGTCATCCTGACACCTTTTAGACAGTTCTAGCTAGAACAGTTCTATCCTAGAACCGATTGAGACAGTTCTACCTAGATCTGATCCTGACAACAGTTTTAGACAGTTCTATGACTAGAATAGTTCTACGACTAGAACAGTTCTACGGCTAGAACAGTTCTACGGCTAGAACAGTTCTACGATTAGAACTGATATGGTCAGTTCTACGGCTAGTATTGATTAATTCAGTTCTATCCATAGAACAGTAATAAGAAATCGTTGTCTCAATTGTAAATAAGTCAAAAGAATATAATATACCAACAATAATATTATCACTGCATGGTGACTAGTGATATGCCCTAACTGCAGTGAGGTCATTTAGAACTGCTCTACATTCCTGACAGGTTTAGGCAGTTCTACGACTAGAACAGTTTTAGTCAGTTCTGCCCTTCATCCAGGTTGATATCCAGGCCTGTTGCAGGACCATTGTATTTTAAATTGTTAATTTGTTCTCCCGGATAATCATTGAGAATTTACCACTGAACGTACAGAAAACCGCATTCAATCGATCAGTCAACATGAAAACTCGCAAACTTCCATCCTAATATGATCACACTTGACCGAATGAAAGGTAAAACTTTATTATATATTTTTTGGGTTAAAATTGTATTACATGGGTTCCGTATGGGGGAAAGTTGGCATTCTTGTTGATGTTTAAGTAAAATTATACAGATGTCGAACCATATATGATATTACTACCTTGGCAAAGAAATTTCAGTTCTTCAAATTCTTCTTCTGTAAGCTTTTTTGAAAGTTTCTGAAGAAACACATTGAGTGGAAATTCTTGTGAAGGAAGTTGAGGAATAATAGTTCCATTAGTTCCCGACATTATAAGCATATTCAAATTCTAAAATAAGTAATAACAATGTGCTTATAAACAAATAATCAAAATATGTACAAATCCCTAAATTATTCATTCACAATTATTTTAGTATTGGAGTGACTAGTTCAGAAGCTGTGATTCTATGAGTGTCGTTTTCCTTTTCGGAAGAGCGTACGGAAACTGTTTTCCTGTGTCGTTCATTGTGTATATTTGTTGTATTGGTTTTTCTATTCTTTATTTTCCTTTGTTCCTGATTTGTTACTGACTTCATTGATTTTTTATTTTAGTTTTTTTTATATTTCTCAATCTTGTTTTTTTTATTCTCAATAATAAGTTTAAGAAATCATGAATGTACTGTAATTGTTATATATTCATCAATTTCCGTTTGTTACAAGTTACAAGAAAATGAAAAACTACAAAAATGAAAAATTTATATCATAATCCTGCTTTAAAGTTGCAAACAAAAATAAATGTTTCTTTTTAATTTTCTACAAATATACACTTACCTCATTAATAGATTAACATGCTCTTCCCTGCCATACCTGTGGTAAATATTTTTATTGTGATGTAAACCCGATCAAGTATCACTTCCTGGTAAAATGTGTTATATTTAAAAACGATTGTTTTTTTCTTAAACATCTTTTTTCCTTGACCTAAATGTATTAAGAAAATATGCACAATGCACCCGAACATCATAAAAATAGAGTTGAAGTCCATAAATGACTATGTATACTAGACACAATAGAAGAACAGTATAATGCTAACTAGTACATGTAATATATTTTCAATAATCAAACGCAATACTCCGAAATAAAGTGAATATGATTGTGATTCTGAGTAGCAATATATGTATACTAGTAAACCGAAATTAAGGGTGTGTTTTGCTGTGTATGTACTGATTTTGTGCCATGATTTGGTACCCCATATTCAATGTTTTAAGGGTGTGTTTTGCTGTGTATGTACTGATTTTGAGCCATGGTTTGGTACCCCATATTCTATGTTTTAAGGGTGTGTTTTGCGGTGTATGTACTGATTTTGTGCCATGGTTTGGTACCCCATATTCTTTGTTTTAAGGGTGTGTTTTGCTGTGTATGTACTGATTTTGTGCCATGGTTTGGTACCCCATATTCTTTGTTTTAAGGGTGTGTTTTGCTGTGTATGTACTGATTTTGTGCCATGATTTGGTACCCCATATTCTTCGTTTTAAGGGTGTGTTTTGACTGTGTATGTACTGATTTTGTGCCATGGTTTGGTACCCCATATTCTATGTTTTAAGGGTGTTTTTGGCTGTGTATGTACTGATTTTGTGCCATGGTTTGGTACCCGATATTCTTTGTTTGAAGGGTGTTTTGGCTGTGTATGTACTGATTTTGTGCCATGGTTTGGTACCCCATATTCTTTGTTTTTCTATTATACAGTAAACAACTATTCATACAATATGAAAAGCTCTCAATGGTCATAAATTTATCAGAAATTTGAATTATATATATCTTTATTCTCATAAACCAAAGAACAATGGTACAGAGACAACTTAGATTTAACGAAAATAATGCAAAATTTGCAAATAGATCTTCGATGAACGAAATCAACCCAATCTTACATGTATACGATAAGTCTGGGGATGTTCCCTACTTGGTATCAGGGTGAAACTATTTTTGAAATATGCGGCAGTTACTGAAATCAAGCTAAAAGTACTTAACCTGCTGAATAGAATGCAAACCATCCTTCACTTAATATCATTAGCTGTATGCAAAAGGTCGTTTCAGAAGGTTTTTCGTCAACTCTAAAAAGTATACATGCAGGTGTCCCCCAGGGATCAGTTTTAGGACCCTTTCTGTTTCTTATTTATATAAATGATATAGTAAATGACATTTCTAATGATATTAGACTTTTTGCAGATGACACCTCTTTATTTGTTATAGTAGATGATGATCCTGCTGTAGCAGCTGCTTCTTTGACTGATGACTTGGATGTTATCTCAAATTGGGCAAAATCATGGGCTGTTCAATTTAACTCTAAGAAAACCAAAAATATTGTATTTACAAGAAGGGAAAGGGAACACCCACCTGTATTTTTTGGGATAAATGGGGAAGAGGTAGAGAAAATAAATATTCACTGTCATCTTGGGATAACATTTCAGTCATCAGCTTCATGGAACTCGCATATTGATATTATTTATAAAAAAGCATGCTCTCGTCTATCCGTGCTTCGTCAAGTTAAGCATTTATTAGATAGGAGTTCACTTATACGTATTTATTATGCTTTTGTTAGACCTATATTAGAGTATGGGGATGTTGTATGGGGCAATTGCTCCCAGCACGAGTCTGAGCTTCTTGAAAATATTCAGATAGAAGCCGCTAGAATAATTACAGGTTTACGACGTAATTCCTCCAGACAAAAACTTTATATTGAATTAGGTTTAGAAACTCTGGAGAATAGACGTAACAAACATAAGCTTGTACTATTCTATAAAATATTAAATGGGATGACACCTGCATACTTATATGAGTTAGTCCAGCCATATCTTCCCAGACAAACCCCTTATACTTTGAGGAATGAAAATAACACTTTTCATCCGCCTCTTGCTAGAACTAGCTCTTATTTCAATAGTTTCATTCCTTCCACTATAAGACTTTGGAACAGTCTTCCTTTGAGTTTACAAAAATCCCCAAGTTTGGGTATATTTAGAAGTGGACTGGAACAGTTTTATAGGACTGATGATATATTTAAACCCTTCAACTATGGGATACGGAAACTTAATATAAGTCATTGTCAACTCAGAAATAATGCTAGCAACCTAAAATCTCATCTGTTTAATCAATTCTTATCCGAGAACACTTTTTGTGCAAACTGTAATCACCCTGTTGAGGATAACAAACATTTCTTTTTCATTTGCCCTAAGTACAATGATGTAAGACAGATCCTTCTTGATTCCATTAACTCCATTGCTGATAATGTTGATATAAATATTGAATTATTACTTTTTGGAAACAGATTATTTTCATATGATATGAATATTGCTATTTTTAAATCTGTTCATAAATATATCAGTGACACTCAACGTTTTGTTTGAAACTAACTTATTTTTTGTTTCATTTAGTTTTATTTTTTATTTTTTTTTCCTCCACTTAAACATTAATTCATTTAATCCACTAAGCAAGCTTAGTGTCTCTTTCAAGCCATATATATATATTTCTAATGACTTATAAAGGATATTTACATGTTTCAAGGTTCTTCAATACATGATGAGTAATTGCCTATATACAACAGAGAGCAGAATAAAAAAGGAAAAAACCAATTTTCCTCTTTTTTCACTCTAATTTCGGACAAGTGCAATTAGAGGCCAAAATAAGACCAGAACATAATAAATTTATTCTATAACCCATCTTTTTGAGAAAAAATCATGAAAAACAAAGACAATTATCAGCTGATTATGTTTTATTAATATTTATTTGATACATTTCAAAATAAATTTATACTGAATTCTACACTTTACTGTCCATTTTCATTCAACTCTCCATAAATGATGCAACTTAGAATAAATTCATTCTAAATGCATGGTGCTTTCTGTATATAATCATTTATAAAATAAATTTATTATAAAGAGCCTTGATATCTATTATCAGTTCGAGAAAATCATAGAATAAATTTATTCTACATGTAATGTAATTTATGATTATAACAATATTTAAAATAAATTTATTTTGAAAGTCCAGTAATCTGTACGCTGAGGCTGTGATACAGAATAAATTTATTTCACATTTAATGTCATTTATGATTATAATAATATATAAAATAAATTTATTTTGAAAGTAAAGTAATTTGTATGGTGAGGTTGAGACACAGAATAAATTTATTCTATGTTCAATGTGATTTTTGTCTTGTATAATAATATATAAAATAAATTTATTCTGAAAGTACAGTTATCATATTAAGGAGGCGACACAGAATAAATTTATTCTACATTCAATGTGGATTAAAAGTATTATGATATATAAAATAAATTTATTTTGATAGTACAGTAATTATGTTAAGGTTGAGACACAGAATAAATTTATTCTGGTTATAAAAATATTTAAAATTGTTTAGAGGAAAAAATACACTGATCTGTATGATTACATTAGAATACATAGAATAATTTTATCTTAAACCAGCAGTGTTTTTTTTATAATATTTGATATGTTCACATAATAAATTTATCCTGACAATACATTTAGGTCATAAAAAATGTGTTCCTATATAATTTTCCATCTTTCATGTCTATTTAATGACATATAACATTCATAAAAAATGTATTTTATTTGAAGTTGCGATCTGACTGTTTTTAAACCCAACTTAAGACAATACTTATATCTGCTATCAACAATGCAAAAGGACACTCCCTTGAAATATGAAAATATCAATTTCTTCATCTGATTTTGTTATATGGGACTGAATAGAAAAAACTGTGCAGCAATTTTAAAAAACAAAATATCAACATATAATTAATGTAAAATAAACAGATAAGAAATAGTAAAAGTTCGACAGGTTTTTCTAAAATTGAAAATAAATCTGTTTTTTAAAACATGTCTCTCTCTGTAGATGTACGTGCTATGTATTGTTCCTTTTCTTGCTTCTGGATAGGCCTAATCTGAAAGAAGTAACGGCAAATTCAAAACATTTTTAGTTATCATACCAAAATTTATTATATTTGATGAAGAAACTGTCTGTCTTTCTTTTAATTATGATGTCTATTTTGTTTATATAATATCATTCACTCTCTTAATTGTCATTAATAACAGTCTTGCTCCGTGTTGAAGTCCGTACTTTGACCTTTGATGATTTACTTTTATAAATTGTGACTTGGATGGAGAGTTGTCTCATTGGCACCCTTCTTATATATATATATATATATTGCCTCTGGATACAGCAAGATAAAGATGGCTATGCTATGCACTTGAACTTACCCGAATAATTCAGTCGTTATATTCTGCTGATCTACGAAGCCTACATTAACCATCGTGTGGGAGAAAATCGGACACAGAAAGGGCTTGAATTATTCGAGTTACACTTGAACAGCAATTGTTGAATTTTTATACACTAACGGGATTAACGTACAGTAACTCATTGAACTTTTACAATTTAAAAGTCAACACTCTATCAAATTAAAAACTCATTATTACATACCTAATCTCCATCTTCAGAAACACTGTATAAGTCAGGACTGAATAACAATCTAATCTTTTTTGCTGGTGTTTCATAACATTTTTCTCACTCTACAAGAAATATTTGAAGTTAAAATGCAGGAACACTTACTTTGTTATTGTTTTATTCAGGCATATTTCTTTATTTTTTATCAGGATTGGCATGAATCGTTCCCAACTTCCTGAATATGCATGTAATATTTGCCATTGGACATTCAGCCAGTCATGATCAATCAATCAATCAATCATAGAGTCTTAAAACAGATGAATGGTTCATGCCTAGGAGACAGCGAACTGAAGACACAAATTACAATTAAAAACAGGTTTCATTAAGTTTTAAACAAAACACAGGACTGTAGAATATACTTATAAATATAAATATACTTTGCATTTAGTAAGTAACACTGTAAACATATATTTGCTCGTGTGTGCTCATAAGTAGCATGCATGTTCCACTACATGTATATTGCATTATTTTAATACAGTTGTTATAATTGAATTATACCTTGAACATGTAATATGGAGAGAGCTTTTATAGGCTGTGCCTGTTGCTCAATCCTTTTCATATCTTAATGAATAAAATATGTTTAAAATCAAAAAAATGTATGTATAATATACTGCATTGAATAATTAGTACAAACAAAATAGTTCAGATAGACACAATCTTGAGCAATGCCAAATCTAAGCTATAACATCCAGACAATCAAAAAGAAAAAGTAATGCATTGCTTTCAAGAATACATAACATCTATTGAAAGAATTTATATGCCTAATACAAGGACTTAATGTGAAAACATTTTTATTACATAAACAGTCTATGGAAGAAGCGTATCGATAAAAACTTTTCTTATATCACATAGCGATATTGTCTAATATCAATTGTAAATATGCAGACATTCCATGCGGAAAATGTTGTTTTCGGCAACGAAAAATTAAGAAAATACTAATTTTAAAACTTATTGTTCAAATATCAAAAACAATTGAGTCTAAATATACATGCAGAAGTTAGTTAGAAGCTTAAGTTTATGTCAGTGTAAAATTTGAAGTGCTGTGTTTTTCTTATATACATAAATAAACAATGCGATACTTTTAAAATATCAATGCGATACTTTTAAAATATCATAGCGGTGTTTTTGTTATATCAATATTAGTACCGATTAGTATTAATATTAGACTGTTGTACCCATATTTTGACAATTTTACCTTTTATGTCTGTTTTGTTCACGCATCGTTGTAAATATGACAGAATTTGATGAGACTGTCATACACGTGAGAGGTGAAGTGCTATAAAACCAGGTTCAATCCACCATTTTTAAAAATTTGAAAATGCCAGTACCGAGTCAGAAATATCACAGTTGTTATCCATTCGTTTGGTGTGTTTCATCGTTTGATTATACCATTTGATAAGGGACTTTCTGATTTGAATTTTCCTCGGAGTTCAGTATTTTTTTTTATTTTACTTCTTAGTAGTATTGTATGTAAATAAGCAGTTTTAAGACCATTGCTTAAATTCAAATTGTTTTTGGTAACATCTTACAAATTTCTCAATTGGTTTTTGAAGCAAATCTTATCAAATAAGAGTTTAATAAACAATGCCGTAATCAAATAATCAAATAGCTAAGTATAAAAATGATTGACCTGTACTTTTGAATCTCCCCTTTTTTTTTTTTAAATTAGACCGTTGGTTTTCCTGTTTGAATGGTTTAACACTAGCAATGTTCTTGTTCCTATATAGCGTGGTGTTCGCTGTGAGCCAAGGCTCCGTGTTTAAGGACCTACTTTGATCTGTAATGGTTTACTTTAAACAAATTATTACTTTGATGGAAAGTTGTCTCATTCGAACTCATGCACCATCTTCTTATATCTATAAATCTTTAAAATTTCCCCTTATAAATAACTGCTTTCCAGTCCTCCAACTGAACAATCTAAATTTATGAATATAGAAAAGATATATAGATATAGGAAGATGTGGTGTGAGTGCCAATGAGACAACTCTCCATCCAAATAACAATTTAAAAAAAAAGTAAACCATGATTATAGGTCAATGTACGGCCTTCAACACGGAGCATTGGCTCACACCGAACAACACGCTATAAAGGGCCCCAAAATTACTAGTGTAAAACCATTCAAACGGGAAAACCAACAGTCTAATCTATATAAAAAAACGAGAAACGAGAAACACGTATATATTACATAAACAAACGACAACTACTGTAATCAGATTCCTGACTTTGGACAGGTGCAAACATTTGCAGCGGGATTAAACGTTTTAATGGATTCAAACCTTCTTCCTTTTTCTGAAACAATAGCATAACATCACAACATAGAAAAACACACGATAAAATATCAATTGGCAGACTTAACTCAATCAAAAAACGTAAATTAATACACAATGAACGAATGAACGAATATACACATTTCTAACGTGAAAAGACATTTACATCTTATTTATTTGTGTTCTAAACATTTTTTTTAGTACTCATTGAAGAAATGAATTTATAACAAGCGATACGGATTGTTATTTTGCACTAAGAAAAGTTCGCGTATTTATACGATCGTTTACTAGCCAAAAACGAAAGTCAAATCTCTGTGGCAACAATACATCGGAATACCCTCACGGTCATCGCGATGTAAAAGAGCGTCCACTCGGCGAGCTGATTATGTTCATAGAGATATCGATTTACCAACGGGGAAAAGTCTTTGATATCCAAAAAGAACTGTCCTTCTCACTATCTTTTGCTATGTTAATAATAAATATATTTTCTGTTTGTACAAGATTTTTGATTTTCGTTGTATCTGAAGTTGTCCAATTTATAGTCTGAGGCTACTCAGTTGGTATCTACAAAAAGCGGGACATCAGCATTTGTACATTTTAATTTGTTTGCATTATTGATTTTACCATTTGAATATTCATTGTAATTTGGAGCTGTATTGGATTGGATTGTTTGAATGAATGTTTCTTTTAAGTAATGATATTTTGTGTCTATTTCGATATTACCAAGGTGGGTAGACTATAGCAGTGTGACCAGTAAATTAGCTTCTAATAGGTCGGTAGACGTATTTGCAACCGCTTTTAAATTCTGCCATTGCATCATCACTTCAAATAGAATTATAAAAAAGAAGATGTGGTAAGATTGCCAATGCGACAACTGTCCACAAGAGACCAAAATAACGCAGACATTGACAATTATAGGTCGCCGTACGGCCTTCAACAATGAGCAAAGCCCATACCGCATAATCAGCTATAAAAGGCCCCGATAAGACAATGTAAAACAATTCAAACGAGAAAATAACGGCCTTATTATATAAAAGAAAAATGAACGAAAAACAAATATGTAACACATAACCAAACGACAACCACTGAATTACAGGCTCCTGACTTGGGAAAGGCACATACATAAATAATGTGGCGGGGTTAAACATGTTAGTTAGTTGGTTAAACCATGTGATTGAAAACAATAGACTGAACAGGTTGTTAACACTTTCATCTATCAATAGGTTCAAGCAACATTTTCGGAATGATAAGTTCATGTAAGCGTTAATTGTGTTACAGTTAACTGGTCATGATCTAAGTTTGTGAGTTATGTTTGCAGTTTTCTTGACATGCATTGTGACGTGTCATCGTATTGATTCTATATTAGAAAACTATAGCAGTTATATTAGAAAAGTATCGCATTCATAAATTTTTGATATTAAAAAATCATCGCTATGATATATGACAAATATCGCATTGATATTTTAAAATATAGCAGAATCGTTGACTTATAGGTGATTTTGGCGTAGCAAACAATTGAATTCATCTCAATTGCATTCCACTGAATTTGCTACATGATATTTATAGAATGTGTACATCTACAAATGATAAATCGTGCATTTATGTTTCATTTATTCAATAATTCAATTTTCTCGTTTAAATACACCTTGCTTGTTATTACATAAAATAACTCATGAAAATTATACACCAGACGTATGTCATGTTAAATGTCACCCTGTTTTAAGAAAAGAGTCATTACTTTATACAGAGAAATATGCCTTTCTTCGTACAAATGCTAACATTCGTCTGAAATTTCCCACAATGCAACTCGTTGATATAAGACAATATCGCTTGTTGATATAAGAAAAGCTTTTATCGAATCGCTTCTTCCATAGACTGATAAACAACTAGTTCAAATTAACTTCGTAAGACTTACTATACAAATCCTTGATTACACCAACAACAAAAGTTTATAGTGTTGTCATTGCAAAGTAACTTTGAATGGTGCTGACATGGCCTTATATTTATACTCTTTGAATACCTTAGTGTGATGGCTATGATTTTTACCACTTAACATTAAATTATAAGTTTATCGTGATAACTAGTTCACAAAAACTGCATTTGCTTTGTAAAATGCGGGTGTTTCTATCAGTAACGTCATCAATTATGATCAATGCTTTTGGTGAAAAGCTAAATTTACCCACATTACATTGTCATGAATATCACAATTGAGAATAGGAATGGGGAATATGCCAAAGAGACAACTACCCGACCAAAGAGCAGATAATAACCGAAGGCTACCGATGGGTCTTAAATGCGGCGAAAAGTTCCGCACCCGGAAACGCACATTAGCTAGTCCCTAAATACAAATAGGTACCAGTTCAATGAAAATGGACGTCATACTCAACTCTAGTGTCGATTACCCAAACGCATATTTAAATATAGCTCTACTTTGAAAAATTAAGCGGCTGGATGATCGAGACTAACTCAACTCCAAAACATATAAATGAACTAAAATATTAAATAGAATTAAAAAAAATACAATCTAAATGTTATTTAAAAGAGGCTTTAGTTTAATTGATAACTTGCTAAGTTGTTATATCAAATTATAATTATATATAAATATACTAAATAAATAAATGATTTGGAAAATACATTGAAGGTATAAAAAGTCATGAGAATTCCGAAAGCAATTAGGTTATATCCGGGCACTCTGGTTCTAAACCTTGGTTCCATCTGGGTTTTCTGGTTCTGAACCTTGGTTCTTTGGTTCGAAACCATGGTAACTGGTTCAACATCCGGGTTGTTTGGTTAAGGCAACCCAACTTCTTGGTTCCATCTGGGTTCTATTCTAGATCATTCTAATGTTCCCGTTGGACATAACAGAAGATAACCGCAAGTCTCCGAATAAAAAGGTAAAGTAGGTCAAAGACGCTATAATTATTTTATAACATTAAACATTTTAGCATCGACGGTAAAGGAAGCTATAAGGTATTTATCTTCTCATTTTAATTATTTTGATAAGGAAACTAGAAAAAAATAAAGCATCGTATAGATCTTTAAAACAAACCGAAGTATACACCTTTTATTTAATTCAGTCGTTTTGTTTTGTTTTGTTTTTCTTTTTACTCATCCCTTATTTACGTAAATATGTCTAGACAGTGGCGGATCCAGAACTTTTCCTAAGGGGGGCCCGCTCCAGTCATGCTTCAATGATTCCCTATATAACCAACCAAATTTTTCCCACGAAAGCCCCCCCCCCCCTGGATCCGCCTATTCTAGAAGTTTTAAAACCACCCAATTAGGACATGTTGTTTATATGGCTAACGATATGTGCATCTAGCCACTTGACCAGTTGACGACTTGCATATATATTTGATTGCACATTGATTATCAAGTTCGACTGAATTTTATTTAACGGCTTTTTATTAATAATGTCAGATTTGAAAGAAATACATGTGAAGTATATGTAACAAATCTTTTTGTTCAAAACAGAATGTTAAAAGACATATAAAGGAAAGCGATGATCAATAAGTTGGTAAGCTTTAATTAGTTGGAAAAAAAGTTATAAACTATATATATAATAAAATGTATAATTATGTACAATAAAGGAGTAGGTCCGGTATAAAGGATCAATTTTGGCCTCAAATTTCAAGTTCATCTGACGAATGAATTTGACCTCTTTTTAAACACTTAAGTGTCTATTTCATTTGAATCAATTAGTTTATGTGAAAGATTTTAACTGATTTAGTCATTGAAAACGATCCGATTGAAGCTCAAATATGAAAAATCTACCAAATATGTCGAAAAATGTCACTTTTTAGATAGTTTTTGTCAAAAATTAAAGTGGCCGCAGCCGTGTTCATCCAAAATCTTTATATATGTTATGTTTTTTCATAAAATACAACTTACATTTCAATATTAAGTATGAACACGAATGCGGCCACTTTCGTTTTACACGTAAAACCGTCTAAAATTTAGCTAAAATGATAGAATTGTGAAGATTTCAGTAATTTAGCGTGACTTAATGGTGCTAGTACTCGATATATGTGCATTGTATTGCCAAAAACAACCAATATTTATGTAGCAGAAGCATTCTACTGTCCAATATATATTTAAAAGTTTACATTTTAACAATTTTGTAAAACTGCTATATTTTGGGGCCAAAAAGGGGTCTTGCCGGACCTATTCCTTTGTCAAATTTGATACTCGTTCAGTCATTGTGAAGGGCATGCATATACTCATTCGGCCAAAAATAAAGAAATCAAAATTAAGATTGAATATTTTTATAATAAAATTATGTGTACATGTGTTAATGAAAGGGCTAGTGGGATGTGTATCACCAGCACAATAGTCAGAACTTCTGTGTTGGCGACATGATTAAGGGGCATAAAGAGTTATTCTAGTCCGTCTGTCCTGAACGTCCCATAAAAACGGGTTCTGCTCTTCTAACTTTAGTTTGCCTCAACCAAATACTACGAAACTTATACACAATATACATGATATATAAAAGAAGCTGGTGCACGAGTGCAAATGAGAACTCTCCACAAGAGACTAAATGACACAGAAATTAACAATTATACAATGTAGCCTAGGTCACCACATGGTCTTCAACAATGAGCAAGGTTCATACCGCAAAGTCAGCTATTAAAGGCACCGACATGACAATGTAAAACAATTCAAACGAGAAAACAAACGGTCTACTTTATGTACAAAAAATAAACGAAAAACAAGATAGGCACATGCATATAAAATAAGGCAGGGTTAAACATGTTAGCGGGATCCCAACCCTCCCCCTTATGTAGCATGAGTGCCAATGAGAACTCTCCACAAAAGACCAGATGACACAAACACTAACAACTATAGGTCATATACAGCTTTCAACAATGAGAAAAGTCAATACCGCATATAGTCAGCAATAAAAGGCACTGAAATGACATTTTAAAACAATATTCAAACGAGAAAATAAACGAACAAATTTATGTACAAAAAATGAAGGAAAAACAAGTATGTAACACATAAAAAACGACATTCATTGAATTACAGGCCCCTGACTTACAACAGGCACATACATACCGAATAAGGCGGGGTTGAACATGTAAGCGGGATCCCCACCTCAACAAAAAATCAAATTTTAAATTTTTAAGTGTCACTTTTACCGTTCAAGAGTTATCATGTCCCTTTAAAAACATATGAAGAGCTGACTCTTTCGTTTCTTTCTCTTAAATAAATCTGACTCAGTCAAATGTTAGGAACCATATACGCGATTCACATTAACCCATAACACAGATCTATTAAGTTCGAATTTGGGTCCCGTGGCGTCACTGTTCATGAGTTTTTAGATGTAAAAAGTTGTGGTACGAGTACCAATGATACAAATGTCAACCCGGAGCCTTGAGATAGAAAACTGCTAAATCTATTGTTTCCGTTCTTTAACTTTAATTTGCCTCAACCAAATGTTTTGAAACTTATTCACAATGCTTATGGTCACAAAAGGGTCAAAATGACGCGAATCCTGCATCTATATGTGGAAGTTTACTCATTTTTTTCACAAGCAGGGGCATCTGTGGTCAATAGACATTCTACATTTATTTCAGTAATCAGCTTATTTCCTGCCATTGAATTCTTCTTTTAGTAGACTTAACTTGCACATTTTTTCAGGATCTCGGTGCAGTTTGGTAACAGACAGTGATATTTCAAGTTAAATGTGACCAACTTAACAAAGTGTTTCACTAGATTGAGCTCTCTGTCTAAGTGTACTTTAAAGGTTCTTAGCATTGAGTTCAGTTTATTGGTATGCGTATACCTTCTGTGTGAATTTTTATGATGTAAAAGCAGAATATCCATACCTACATGTCCATGAAATGAAATCTAAGGTAAAATGATTGAAACATTTTGCATTATTTATCACAACTGGCAGCACACGATGCTACTGAAGCAGTAAATTTTCTTACTTGATTTTCACGGAAATCAAAGGATTTAGTTTCATCTGAACCAAACATTCTTAAAAATTGAGAATGGAAATGTGGAATGTGTAAAAGAAACAGTAACCATGTCAAAAGAGCAGAAAGCAGTCAAAGGCCACTAATGGGTCCTCATAGCTGACTATGCGGTATGGGCTTTGCTCATTGTTGAAGGCCGTACAGTGACCTATAGTTGTTAATGCCTGTGTCATTTTGGTCTTTTGTGGATAGTTGTCTCATTGGCAATCATACCACATCTTCTTTTTTATATCTTCAACAAAGCGAGAAAATCCCTCGCCCAGAGGCAGGCTTCAGACGGCCCTTAACAAAATATGTATACCAGTTCAAACTCCAAATCATATAATAAACTTACAATTAAAAACATACAAGACTAACAAAAACCAGAGACTCCTGACTTGACGTCAAGGTAATCATACCAAGAGACACATCCAATATGCAAAGGTCAAGAGTTAAAAAGTCATAGTCTGGTCAAGAGATCCTTGTCAAAAAAAAAACCACAAAGCGGATTTTCAGAAAAGGGTCATCGTGGTACACAAAACTAACAATATATCTATATATCTAATATATCTAAGAAGATGTAGTACGAGTGCCAATCATACAGTTAATTATCCATTTAATTCAAACAAAATATACAATTTTTACATTGAGGGCAAAGGTCAAGCTCACATGAAGTTTTTCGTGCCAATAGACTCATCATCTTATGACAACACATCTACATGCCACATATTCAAAAGCAAGGTCAATTGAAAATTATATTTTGAGGTCAAGGTAATATACCGAGGAACACACTGCAACATGATGACACACCCAACGTGCATACATGTAGGTCAGGAGTCAAAAAGTCAAAGTCTGATCAAATGTTCCATGTAAAAAATACACACAGCAGTCTTGCACGAAAGCTCACCATGGTACACGTAACAATGTCTTATGTCATGATGCACTACACATGCAAAATATAGAAAACCTAGGGCAGAGACAGAAACACAAGACCTATAACTAAACTCAATTGAATGGTACTTGTATTGCAGGTCACTACAATTGCCCTCAACAAAGAATATAAACTCTCGCAACAATGCATTTAGTTAAACCTGTCTTTCACTAAAGTTTGAGCAGGATTCTTTGCAACGATTATCTTACCATATATAATTGAGAATCGAGTCGTGCAGTTATGTCAATAAATTAAAACGGTAAGATTAGACTTTAAAACACTAAAAACTAGGGTTTACCATTTTTTTTTAACCCAACCATATGATAGTACTATGGTAAACTTATGGAAACACATGATACAGTCATGAAATTGAATATTTGAAATAGTACGACCAGAACAATACAAGACAGAGTTGTAAACAAAAGAAAGTAATGATACATTTCGAATTTTTAATCCCAATGCACAAATAAGGAACCGTAATTTTCATCAATTTATTTATCTAAAATGTACGCTTAGGTTAAACTTAAACAATGGAAATTAACACTGTATATTTATATAAACGATCAATCTTGTAATAAATAAATAAATAAGCTTTTTTAGAGTCGGCAAGGTATACAAACAGAGATAAAGTGATGTAAAATTAGGAAACAACTTGACAGATATGTCCCTGTTCAATACGGTATGAAACAAGGCTGTAGAATGTCTCCTATTTGCGGATGATGTTCGCTCGCTTAATGCTGGTGTAGATATTGGTGACTAAAATGTGTCTATTCTTCTTTACGTTGACAATGTTTTGTTGATAGCTCCCAAATGAGCAGAATTTACAAAAGATGTTGGACTGTTTAAATACCTGCAGGGGTGGTGTTATCGAAAGTATCCTAAGAATCGTCCTATGGACTTAAGATCAACTTAGGACACTGTTAAGGTGTTTCTCGCAGCTATCTCAGATACATCTTATGTTAGGACGTCCTAAACATATCCTAAGTGAGAAATTTAAAATCGTTTAAGCAATTTTTTGATAAAACATATATATAAATGAAAGAAAAAAAAAACCAATTAATAAAATTGTTTACAATTTTTAAAATTATATGTATAGAATTAAATGCATGATTTAAAATGTAATTATAAAATTATATTAAAAAGGATTGTATATTTAAACTGGAAAATAATTTGTTTTGAAATGAGTATTGAATTTGTAGTGTCATCGTATCGTAAAACACGTACCAATGTCATTTCAACTGATCGGGCGGAGCTTACGTTTGAATTTGCATAAGGACAGTCTATTTGAAGATGTGTGTGATAAGGATGTTGCCGTTATAATTATTACTGATTTCTAATCACCTATCAGTGCCATCAAAGGAATTAACAAAAGAATAACTGGACACTTCATTGATGAGTTTATCCTAAAACGCCTATCTATAGATGGAATGGTTTATTATGAGCGAAACGGTTAAACTCCGCCCAGTCAAGTGAAATAAATTGAGTTAATAAGTTCAAAGTTTAAAATCATGCACAATTTCTTTACATACGCGTTAATAACCGATGATGCGTTTCATTTATCTTCACGTAAAACAATGAGCAAACAGCGAAATTCAAGCTTTATTAAGTTATGATGAAAATAGGATGAACATAAGATATCTAATTAGGTGTCCTTAAGTTAGGACGAAAAATGCGATACATCCTAAGTTAAGACAGCTTCGAGAACACGACTTAGGACAAAGACTTGTCATAAGATGGTCTTAGGACAAGTCATAATCCTAAGTTAGCTTCGAGATCACCACCTCTGGTGTAGGAAATGGAGAATGACTCTTAATACAGAAAAAACGAAGGTTATTCATTTTCGTAATAAAAACATGGCTAGATCTGCCGTTGAATTTAAATGCGGAGATGTTTTAGTTAATTATATTTTATCCTTTAGATATTTGGAACTACAATTGAATGAATTTTTGGATTATAAACATACAGTACGAGAAATTACTAAATCAGCAAGCAGAGCACTTTCAGCCTTATATGCTAAATTCATGATTTCGTGTGGTGGAATGACTTATGATGTGTTTACGAAACTATATAGGTCTGTAGTTGAGCCTGTTCTATACTATGGTTCTGGAATATGGGGACATACACATTGGAGAGATATAAATAAATGTATAAGTTATACAGAACATACCATGTCGGTTATTCTTAGGAAGTGCTTAAAACGCGTCAACTATAGCTTTTCAAGGTGATATGTGACTTAAAAGTACGAATTCAGCAGACATTTTGGAAACTTTTCGTCTTTTTCTTAGAGTGAGCAAAACTTACGATACAAGACTTACATATAAGGTTTATGTGTGGAATAAGGCTTGTTCTAGGTCATGGGATAACAACTGTATAAAGAAAGCACAAATTTTAGGTATAGAAATTGCTATTAATGATACTTTTTCCATCAAACATAATCTGCAAGAGATCAAATCTAAACTATGTGAAAATGTTGAAAATTGTTAAATGACAGAAATCAATGTAATGATAATAAATTGCGTATTTATAGAGAGTATAAAAATGTTTTAGAATTTAGTTCTTATGTAAAATTAGTTCGTAGCAGGCAGCATAGACGTTTTTTGTCATATTTTAGAAGTGACTGTTTACCACAGGCAGTTGAAACGGGTAGATACACTAAGCCAAAAATTCCTTTAAATGAGCGTACTTGTATATATTGTACAGATAACTGTGTTGAGGATTAAAAACATTTTTTGTTAGGTTGCGATTTTTATGCAGATTGAAGATATGATTCAATGAAAAAATCTGGTGATATTTGTGATTCTTTTAACGATCTTGATTTACAGGACAAATTATTTTTTTTTAATGTCAAATGATACTATTCAACCATTTTTAGCCAACGCTTTATATCAAATGTTTGAAAATTTTGTAAGTTGCTCCTAAATCTGAAATCTTCCACTCCAGTGAGCTAGGACGTTTTCCACTCTCTATTGATGTAAAATTAAGGATGATATCCTACTGGTCTAAATTAATCATGGGAAAGCAGTCAAAGTATTCATGTATTATTTATAAGCTACTGTACCACTTGTATTGTTCTCAACACATAGATTTTAAATGGTTAATAAGTGTTAAAAATATATTCGATGAATGTGGATTTTCTTGTATCTGGAACACACAGCTCTTTTTAAATGATGTATGGTTGAAATATATTATCAAAGTAAGATTGTGTGATCAATTCAAACAAACATGGAACGAGACTATTCAAAACTGTTCCAAAGCCTTGAATTATCGTATTTGTAAGAATTTATTGTGTTTTGAAGAATATTTTAATATTTTAGACGAAAAAGATTTTTTGACATTATGTAAATTTAGAATATGTAACCATTAACTTCCAGTCGAACTTGGAAGATGGTACAATATAGAAAGGGAAAAAAGAAAGTGTAATTTATGTAAGCTAGATATTGGAGATGAATTTCATTACATTATTAATTGTTCACATTTTACAGATGAGAGAAAAAAATTGATAAATCGAAATATTAGTATAAGGCCAAATATTATAGTATTTACTGAAATTATGTCGTCTACAAATAGGACAGATCTCATTAATTTATGTAAGTTTATACGAATTATAAACAAGCGAGTGTGTCCTCCTGAATAAGTTCTTTTTGTCTTTGTTGTAGTTGTTGTATATATTGTATATTTATGTTTATGTAGTTAATATATTGTATTATACATGCATGTCTTCTCTGTACCTATGTATTTGGTGATGAGAATAAAGATATATATATATCGAAGAAGGTATTGTGTATAGTAATATTTTAGTACATTAGTTTTAATTGTTTTATAATGTTATGTGTTATATTTTTAAAGTGTCTCGTAAGTCAGTAATTTGGCTGGGTACCAATATTTTAATTGTAATATTTAATTTGTAGTTGCATATTATATAAGTATGTCTTCATGGTGTTTTATATTGGTATGTGACCCTATAATAAATTATTCTGATTCTGATTCTGATTCTGATAAACATATCTGATTCTCGCTATATTGAAGACCCATTGGTGGCCTTTGGCTGTTGTCTGCTCTATGGTCGGGTTGTTGTCGCTTTGACACATTCCCCATTTCCTTTCTCAATTTTAATTTAAGCTCTAATGAGCTTTTAACCGATATTGATATTCTGTTGCATTAAACTGATAATCTGCTATTATATCAAAATTTTAATATGTTTTGTTAGATTTTTAGTTTGTTATATAAAATTAGAAAAAGTAAATTTGCATGGCCCTATCAGGTTATTTAATTTTTAGGAAGTGGAATTAAGTCTTAAGAGTTCGCATACCGGTGTCCTATAGCCATTCTCCCCCATGCCAAATTTTCCGAGGGGAAACACTGGATCGATCCAATATCCCCCCCCCCCCCCCCCCCGGAAAAATTGGCATGATCCTACTTTTCCCCCTCAGCGTTATGGGGGGAAAACCAGGATCAGGCCAATTTTTCCCCACAGTTAGCGTGAGAAGCTAAATTTTCCGCCTTGTAATATAACGTCGGCGACGTCACGGTAAGATTTTTTTATGAAAAAAAAAGAATAGTCACTTTTCTTCTATCAGTTTATAGTTACCAAAGCTTCATCGTATGATTATACATTTGATAGGTATTTATAGAGATATATATGTTATATTTATACACACGAAACACAATCTGATGTGATGATCACATCCATTCTCTTTCGTGAATCCTTGGTATCATTGACTAGATGAATACAATTACTTTAACCACTTCTGGTCAAGTAGTATTTTTTTTCCCAGGCCAGACGTCTATGATGTCTCCAAAGTAACATGGTGAAATGACTTCACATGATAAATCATGCAAAGTATAATTACTAAGTAACAGAACTCACCAAAAGCACGGATAGAGATGCATACTCGTCGACTTAAAGCTTTAATTCAGGAGAAGAAGTCCGATACGGATGAAACTTCATCCAACCCAGAGAAGATATGAACACCCTCTCTAGCCAGCACGGGATACGTAGAAGTACAAGGACTAACCACAGTATAGTTTGAGCTGTACAAGATCTACAAAAAAATCCAACCTGCCCTACGGATGCATAGGGTCGAACACTTTCCAGCATTCATGATACAAATTCGACGTGGTAGTAAGTAATTTAAGGCCGCTGGGACCGTACGGCATTTCACAATGAGAAACCATCATAATCGGCTAAAATGCCCCGACCATAAAATTGTGAAAAAATTGAAACAAAACTAACGGACTTATTTATAAGAAAATAATTTACGAAAAAAACATGACCGACATGAAACGACAACAATCACTGTACTACATGTTCCTGGCTTTGGAATAACACATAAAGAATGTGGCGGCCTTAAACTCAACCCTCCTCCAACCGCAAGAAAAAACTGTAAAATATCATCGGCAATTGACTTCACTAAAATGTTAGTACGATGCACCATAATCACTTACATAAAAACAATAGACACAAAGCACCGAAATGAAAGTAAAAAGTATTCGCTTTTTACACTGAAAGGTATTTGAAAGCCAGTAAAAATGTAGTCTAGTCGGACTAAGGGACATAGACAGAATGGTAAACATGTAAACAGACTGATGAATATGTAGACAGACTTGTGGACATATAGACAGACAGTTAAAAATGTAAAAAAAAACATAGAAAACTGCTGAACAGAAAGACAGTCTAGTTGACACATTGACAGACTGATAAAATTGTAGACAGACTTGTGTAAATTTGAATGAACAACAAATTTGTATACAACTAAATATAATTCTAACACTGTTCGGTTTAATTTCCAGACATGCATATACATATATTGAAATCTATATCAATGGGGGGAAAGATTGGCATAGGGGAAACGTTACTATATGTATACGTACTGTCAACTTTCCGCAGGGGACGAATGACAATGATCTAAAATCTCCCCGGGGGAAACATTGGCTCATGCCAATCTTTCCCCCGGGGGGAAAAACTGGCATGGGGGAAGAATGGCTATATAACACCGGCGCATAGCGTTCGAGTAGATTCGATAAGAATTATAATTTCCAACGGTTCGATAGTATAGTGGGAAATTATTGTAATAACGGTACTAGTGAATACCATTGATACGGGTACTTCAAATATTATGTACACGTATATACATACATGTATACATACTGATATTTAGCGGGAATATTTTCCCTTGTTGGTCACTTCTAGCCAAGCATCAGACTGGACAACAGTGAAATAAATTTCATTTTCAATTGAATTGTTATTCTAATTTGTATTTAGTAGGGATTTATAAAGTAACTTGATTTATTATTTATATTCCATATAGTATATTTATTCGGTCCAAATGTACCTCTCGAGACGGTCTTCCGGGCATTTTGGTTTGGACACACTCAGGTTTCAAAAATTTTCCACTTTATCTAAAATGTAGTCTTTTGACAGCAGTTTAAATGGAGTTTGAACCGAGGTAACTCGTTTTTGTTGGTTTTCCTGGCCGGCGGGATCGTTGATGACAGAGCCCATATTTTTTAAAACAATTTACTCGTTTTTCTAAAGTATTCCTTTATATGAAAGTTTATTTATAGTGCATTGATACTTATGCTTCATGTATATTGTGTATATCTATTATATTTATATTAATAAAATATGGGGTTCACCAGTATTGCTGGGCTATCGGCTATAGTATTTTAGTATTTATTGATATGCCTAGAAATAGTATTTAGTAAAGTTGATACCAATCAATATACAATTAAAAGGATATAAAAACATCACAAGATATTATATAGCGTGTTCATTTATCATATTTGTTTGCCTATAACTCACACTACCAATTAGATAGGTAAAAACTATTGACAGTTAGGGAAATAAGATGATGTTTTATAAGATTTTAATACTTTTTTGTGTCCAGGTGTCAATAACCTGAAATTTATGGTTGTGTGTTGCATTTAAGGCCATGATAAACTAATATTCCAATTCTTTTCAGGACATGTATTTTTCAGAAGGCTTTTAGTAAACTAAAAAATTGTGAATATGTCCGATAATTAAGTTGAGATAAAATACTACAACGAAATGAAAATTAAAAAAAAAAACACCATGAAAAGTCAAACAAGTTCACAAAGAATTACACAGAAAGCTTAAGATTTAATTTTAAACTAGTTTTTAAACAGTATATTTTATTCAAATAATTGAATTTGGCAACAGGCATATTCGATGTAAGCCTTCTCCACAAAACAAGGTACAATATATTAAATTCAAACAAAGCAACACATAAACAAACATAATGACAACACACATTAATTTTCCAAAAATACCTCTTAGGCTGAATAGCTGACTGGAATGTTGCTTAAAAAATACCTCTTAGGCTGAATAGCTGACTGGAATGTTGCTTCAAAAATACCTCTTAGGCTGAATAGCTGACTGGAATGTTGCTTCAAAAATACCTCTTAGGCTGAATAGCTGACTGGAATGTTGCTTCTAAAATACCTCTTAGGCTGAATAGCTGACTGGAATGTTGCTTCAAAAATACCTCTTAGGCTGAATAGCTGACTGGCATGTTGCTTCAAAAATACCTCTTAGGCTGAATAGCTGACTTGAATGTTGCTTCAAAAATACCTCTTAGGCTGAATAGCTGACTTGAATGTTGCTTCAAAAATACCTCTTAGGCTGAATAGCTGACTGGAATGTTGCTTCAAAAATACCTCTTAGGCTGAATAGTTGACTGGAATGTTGCTTCAAATAGTTAACTCAGATAAAAAGTATGACAATTTTAAGAATGTTTTAGAGAACTTAAGAGAAAGGTTTTTTGTCTTTTCTTCCTTATTTCACCTTTAGTTCAAATGTTTTATATGTTTTGGCATGATGTTCATCCTTTTTGTTATCTATCTGTTTGGAACTTGGATGAGCTTCTTTCAGCACCATCGAAGATTGCATTTGCGAAAATATTGCTTCAGTGGAACAGTCGTACCAAATAATTAGTCGTTTTTTTTATTAAGAAATCTATCGCTGAAAATTTACTTTATGGAAAAATAAGTCATTATTACAAGGTATTGTAACACTGTTATACGTGACACTAGTAGATGTAATAAGACTACCGTAACTGAAGTTTACTGCAGTATTTTGGGAGTTTATTAACCTGGGCAGTTATGTCAAAATAGCGAGATTTCAACGTATAATTTGGATCTTAACGAGAGAAAAAAATGTATTCCACTACTTCATTCATTTCCCCAATCATTCAACATATATATATACTGATCAAGTAAGAAATCATTTATTTTGTCCGGCCTAACTATTATCTATAAAATTATTGAATATTCACCGAACAGGTCAGTGTCATAGAAGTTTGCGGGGGTCGGCCATGGTGGATTTAATTCAAATACATGTGTTCATTTTCTTGATTTCTCTCAGTTTTAATTCGTTTTATGTGTCAGGAAACGTAGGTAAGTCATTTAAAAAAAAAATTAATTAAAACCCCAATATTTAAACTGATTGTCTTTTCTTCATTGGTAGTGAGGTGTAAGTGTTCACCTAGCAATCAAGCAAACTCAATTACATCGCACTTTGTATACTTTTTAATATTATATATATGATGTGAATGCTAACCACAATTATAATATTGTGTAAGTTATAATGTTTTGACCGGTCCGCCCTTCGTTCGTCATTCCTGGATTTCTTTTTTGGTCATCTCAACTCTTTTAAAACCTCAAAACGAAAATTTGTAGATACTAAAGGATGTATTACAAATGTATGTAGATGTGCTAATTGACAAAAAAATTGGATTCAATTTTTTCGAGGAGTTGTGCTCTTTTGAATTAAGAAGTATGGCCTAAATATATATCCTACTGTATCAGTTTCACTTAACAACTCCTCTGAAACCAAACTGCAGAACTTTATGAAACTTTGTAGATTACAAGGACAAAGTCATACTTTGTAAATGTGCAAATCGACAGTATATTCTGGTTACATTTATATCAAGTAGTAATATTCCTGTGAACTTAGGAATTTGATGAGATTTTATTTGCCCAATTACAATGAGAGGGACGTGGGGCATGTGAGCGTGTTTACAAATGTTCTTGGAATGTTTTGGGATTTACTTTTCAAGAGGGTTCAGTAACTCAATCATATGAAAAATTTCTTTATTAGCAGAGTGTGTCTTGTGGTAGCCTGCTCGTCTCGAAGTTGTTGGTCCGACCTCCAGTCTAATGGAGACAAAAAACTTGAAAATTAATTTTTGCTGCTTCTACACTAAGCATGTTAACATTTTCCGTCCATTTTGTGTATATTGGTGTTCCCCTAAAGACTGTGAATATAATTTGCTGAAATTCTATAATAGGTATTGTAATTCGTTTTTTGTCTTTAAGAACCCAAGCAATAAAGCGAATATTTCAGCCCCCATTCAAAACGACATGACATGTTACTGGAAGACGGATATCAGTCACCGGTGGTGCAGTTAGACAACAGCTTTAATACTAGCAGAATTAAAATGATTCATTTAAAACATAGTTCTAAGCGTTTTAGGCAATGTTTAACCTATTTTGTCGTGTTTTCTTAAAAGTGAATTAAATCATATGAGTTTAATATTTGTAAAATGAAATTTAATCAGACATATATATGGAAATATGTTAAAGATTTTTTCCTCGACGATTGTCGTTTAAGAACAAAGTCAATGGACAAAATTGCTAAATTAAAATGTCTAGTGTGCTGTTCTTTACATATTTCATTACCGTCTACCTTTTCACTGTGTCGGATATACAAAATAGGGAAAGACAATAATTTTATTTTGTCCTACATCAGAAATAAAGAGATTTGATTTATTAATTGTGATATACTGTCTTACATCATATAAAACTTTTACTATTGACTTTTGCAGGAAACAGTTGGGGATATCAAGATGGCGTACGTACGTAACACATACATAGTTTATAACCAATAATTGGAATTAACGGGTTTTTAATGCCATATAAACATTAAAATACACACACATAAGAATAACGATACATACAAATCGGGACAAAGATGCACACAAAAGTGAAGATATGACAAACAAATGTATATGTTTTAAACGAACATAAATGACCAGTTTTTTCTTGCATTTCAAATTTTAAAAATTTACATTCAAATAAAAATCGACACTATTGAATGTTTTATTATAAATTGAAAAATTGAAAAAAAATCACATTGTATAGTATCATACTAGTCTAAGAATGTTATAATTGTAAAAATAAATTAGTCTTAACAACATCCCTCGTATGAACATAAGATTAAAAAAAAACTTCAGTTTTTATATTTCAGCCCCGCAAAGTTGGCCAAGGTTGTACCCTGAATGTTCCGGGAGAAGACAGTCCCCTATAAACATTGATACAACACAAGTTGTCCTCGATACCACATTAGAACAGTTTGATTTCAGTAACATCAACACTATACATGACTCAAGAATGACTATTGTGAACCATGGAAAAACTGGTGAGTATATAGATTCTGCTACAAAACAATGCTATTATCATGATTTTTATCCTTTCGAGACATACATGTAACAGATTTTTTCCACCTTCAAATATAAGTCTTGTAGATCGTGTTAACATTCTGTAAATGGGTCAATATGCGCATTAGATTCTCCATAGGCCATAATGTTAACGTTTTCTTCTGTTGCTCAGGCCATATCGTAAACTTGGATATGTATGATAGCTCGTTTTGAAGATGAGACACTTGGACACATGTGGTGCGATTTTCGGGGTGGCAAGTGTGATTCGTTTTCCCGTCAAGTGCCCAACCCCGAAAGATAGTGAAAAATGTCACTCTCCACAGGAAATAATCCCAAAATTCTGACCATAAAAATTATTAAAAAATATGTCCTTTGTAATTTTTTGATCAGGTTTATTTTTGAATACTTTTTTTCACATCACATCAGCTCTATAAAACACCAGTCCTAGTTCATTTATGTCAATTTTTAAAATCACAGCTTCCACATATGCATGGCGGACTAATTTTTTAATGAGAGTCAAAAATCTGTGTTCCTCATCTCAAGGTCCTTTAGGGGTCTTGTCCCAAATGATGAACAGATAATGCCCGTGCATAGTTATATGATCAAGCGGTAGAGTCTGAGCAATTTGCGAATAAATAATGATTGTGGCGATTAAAATTCGTCATTGGCGAAAGAATTTGGCGAAAGAAATATATATAACGATTTATTTTCAGCCATCTTGTTTATTTACTTTTTTCGGGTTTCCCGGACTTTACCCGATCAGACAATACTCGGAATTCACCTTGAACTCGTTAAGATTTTGACAGAAAATAAATAATCAGCTGATTGCATTTATAGCTGTCGACATCAAAGGACTAATTAATAAAGGTGTTGATTGTATTATATAACAAATTGATATGGTATGGTTAAATGGCGTCCGTTACATGTCACAAACGGGTTTTTGCCACTTTGCGACGCACGTGTTGAAGCAAAATGTTGATGCTTCCTCTCGATCCTTCTTTTAATGATAGTCAAGAAAAGAAAACTGTTGTTATGACGAAAAATCTTCAAAAGCAAGAAGGTCTCTGATTTAAAACTTTATCATTTAACTTTGATATAGATAATTGATTTGAGTGGGTACTTTAAAGTCGTTTCAGTGACACCCGTGTTTCAATGTTTCAAGCATTACGATGGTGTAGAAAAGAAAACTGTCGTTATGGAAGAAATCTATTCAAAAGGTTAGGTTGGCATGACAGTAACACTTCAATGTAATGACTACACCTTACACGAGGGATAAATTTCAAGTGGTAAAATGTTTTGTTTTGTTGTAAAAACCACTTCTTCTTTTGGAGAGGGGGATGGAAAATTTTAAAAGAAAAATATATTTGTGTTACTTGGCGAAAAAAATAATAAAGTGGCGAAAAATATATTTTTTTGGCGAAAGAGGTGGCGAAAAAAATAATTGACCCAGGGGAAACCCTGCTGAGCATGCACGTTCATAGTTATCTGATCATGTGGTAGAGTCTGGGCATGCACGTGCATAGTAATATGATCAAGTGGTAGAGTCTGGGCGTGCACGTGCATAGTAATATATCAAGTGATAGAGTCTGAGCATGCACGTGCATAGTTATATGATCAAGTGGAAGAGTCTGGGCGTGCATGTGCATAATTATATGTTCAAGTGGTAGAGTCTGGGCATGCACATGCATAGTAATATGATCAAGTGGTAGAGTCTGGGCATGCACGTGCATAGTTATATGATCAAGTGGTAGAGTCTGGGTAGCACGTGCATAGTAATATGATCAAGTGGTAGAGTCTGGGCATGCAGGTGCATAGTTATATGATCAAGTGGTAGAGTCTGGGCATGCACGTTTATAGTAATATGATCAAGTGGTAGTGGCTGGGCATGCACGTTTATAGTAATATGATCAAGTGGTAGAGTCTGGGCATGCACGTTTAATATAGTAATATGATCAAGTTGTAGAGTCTGGGCATGCACGTTTATAGTAATATGATCAAGTGGTAGTGGCTGAGCATGCCCGTACATACTTATTGGTATCGATACAACGGCAGAGTCTGATGAGTGCATAAATATCTGTACTTTCTTATTACAAAAATACCTCAAATTAGCAATTGCACCTATTGACACATAGGCGTTTAATTTCCATCATGAAATTTGATCTCATTCAGGTAAGTACAAAAAGAAGTATCAAATTGAAAACAACGCAACATATTGTATAAGAATATAATATATATTATATATCATTGTTATGGTCAATATATGTCAGTTTTATTTGTAGATATATATAGGTGTACTATTTTTGTGCTTTGTTTTATTTTCGGTCAACCTTTGGCTAGTGATATGTTAACTTCACAGGGGAGACATTAATTATTGTATTACATACTTTTATCGTAGTATATGATTAATAATATTAGGCTCTGAACTTTTCTTTTTTAGTTTGTGTATGTGCGCGAGGTTCTTTTCTGATTGGTTTCATGATCGGCAGGACAGTTCCTCTTTTTTTTCAAAACCAATGAAATGATTTTTATTACTTTTGATTTCCCATCATAAGTTACTTGAAGAAATATATTGAAATTCATTACAAAAACACTAAATATCGTGTCTATTAATTTATTTTCCCCTCTTAATTCATAAGTAATATAAAATAAATAAAAAAAAAAAGAAAAATGAAATGATAGCAGACAATGACCAACTTGTTGATGATTACACTGTTGATGTGTTGTGCTTGTCACTTTCAGAACTTCTCCCCTATGAATTTAATAAAAAAAAGTTTTTGCATCGAATGAATATATTAAAAACTTTATTAGAAAAAAATAAACAAAAATCAAAACATCAACATTATCCAACCATGTATACGTGTGTTTACCTATTTGTTTTAGTTGAAGTAGAAGTTTTGGATGATAATTGTTTTATCACTGGAGGAGGTTTACACGGGAGATACATAGTAAAACAGTTCCACTTCCACTGGGGAAATGCTGATCACAGGGGAAGTGAACATGACGTTAATGGTAAACAGTTTCCAATGGAGGTATACAAAATAAATAAAAATATAATCTATATAAAAAAAGAAGATGTGGTATAATTGACAATGAGACAATTCTCCACAAGGGAGAAAAATGACACAGAAATTAACAACTATATGTCATCGTACGGCCTTCAACAATGAGCAAAGCCCATACCGCATAGTCAGCTATAAAAGGCCCTGAATTGAAAATGTAAAACAATTCAAACAAGAAAACTAACGGCCTTATTTATGTACAAAAAAATAACGAAAAACAAATATGTAACACATATACAAACGACAACCACTGAATTACAGGCTCCTGACTTACATAACTTAGTTTACTTTCAATTTCGTCTACATTTATATGCACATTTAAAACAAAATTCGTGTTAGTACTGCACAATTGCATATCAAATTTCTAGACTCTTGAATCCTTCCCTTTATTCGATATGCAATTGTGCAGTACTAACACGAATTTTGTTTTAAATGTGCATAATGTGGATGAAATTGAAAGTTAACTTAGTCAGGAGCCTGTAGTTCAGTGGTTGTCGTTTGTTTTCTAGCGATATGTTATTTTCATATATAGTTTAGTAAAGTTAATTCGGAAACAAAGTCTTTCAAAGTGAAAACCGAGGAAAAAATTCCTAATGCATGAATCGTAATCAAGCATTTAAATATATAAAAAAAAAAACTGCATGTTGTGGTATAACTTGTTTTTTCTTAAAATACGGCTCTCCTGAAAAAGACTATTGCATTCTAATTTGAGTAAAGTAAGATGTTTGGTATCTGAATATAAAGACTATTGTATTTTTATAAGATATAAGACTATATCATTGTATAATATGGAATAAGACTATTGCATTGTTATATGGAATAAGACTATATCGTTGTATTAATGATGGAATAAGACTAAAGCATTGTCATATGGTATAACACGATATAATTGTTATATGGTACAAGTCTAAAGCATTGTTATATGGAATAAGACTACATCATTGTATAATATGGAATAAGACTAAAGCATTGTTATATGGAATAAGACTATAGTATTGTAATATGGTACAAGTCTAAAGCATTGTAATATGGAATAAGACTAACGCATTGTAATATGGAATTAGACTAGATCATTGTAATATGGAATTAAACTAAAACATTGTCATATAAGTAAAGAGAAAAAGTACTCCGACCCTATACAGACAGTAAAAAAAGTTAAAGACAGCTAAATATTGGATTATCCCCGCTAACTCACATTAAGCATGTATGCAATATACATATGGTCTCCACGTGGTTGCTTTTGACCGATCATATTAATTTTCTAGAAATGTATAGGAGATAAAATAATATTAGTTACATAGTGTGCTAGTGACCTAATACTACCTAATATGGAATGCAAAGGGACTTAACTCCACTACTAACCGTGTATGAAATAAGCCCCGCCTCCCTACTAACCGAATATCAAATATACACGGTCTTCACCCGGACGCTTTTAATTAATTACATTCCTAGAAATGTACAGAAGGTAAGATAACATTATCTAGTTACACAGTACATAAGAAATAAACACAAGGAGACTCAATGCTGTTTGTGGCAATGAGACATTGAATCTGATCCAATACCATTAATAACATCAATAATGCAGTTTTGATATAAAACCAGAGTTACTGTTTATCATTGTCATTATGATATTTTTTTGGCAGATGCATATAGTGTCCTACAGTTCCCGATTTCGACAGTATGAAGATGCTTTGAACTCGACAGGAGCTTTAGCTGTCATGTCTTTCTTAATTGACGTAAATATGTTTAGACATTTTATTAAAACTATTAAGCTTTTAGTATAGTTGAATGTGTCAGAAGACAACCTCTAACGATCAGAGTTCCTGACATTTGACAGACACATATGGAATTATGTTAAACTAGTGATATTCAGATGAAGAACACTACAATAAAACATTAGTCATTTGTTTATGTTTATCAAGTGTGTATAGGTTTTTCTAATGAGATCATTTTATGTCCTTCCAGTCCTTGCTATTCTATTTCAATTTTGTACACTTTAAATAGTTTTTCAAAGTATGTACGTGCTGGTTCTATCTATATCTATCTTGATTCTAATTAGTTTTGTCCAAAATAACATTACTTTTCTATTTCAAACTTTCACATTCGCTCATGTATTATGGTTATAGTACCGACTACAGTAATAGCTAATATAGAGTTATACAAAAAAACTGTTAGTTGTTTCTCAGACCACAGTTTCATGAATGCAGCTCCACGCACTTAATTTTCTTTTAGTGTTATTCTATGAAGAAATTCTTTAAATGATATGAAGTAATACATTAGATATGATTTGTATCGATTTGAGTTATCTCCCTTGTGACAATCTAATGATCACTGATTTTGTCGTTACAGATTAGTGGTGCTAACACCTCGACATGAGTGATCTCCATTGTAACACTCTATTGGAAGTACACCACTAGTTAATGGTCCCATTGCTTTCTATATTGAATTCCCCCATTTAAAGCAGGCACACTTCTTTCATTTTAAGTTCAAATAAAGTGGCAATCATTGCATGTCAAATTTAAAGCAACACTTTATGGTGTCTTGTACTGAAAAAAAAACATACCTTTAATGGCATATAAGAAAAAACTGGTTCCCAGAACTTCGGATGTACCAAAAACAAGTACTTCAGATCTGACAAACAGACTAAATGTACCCTCTTTTTAAAAGTTGGTGCAGTTGTTTTAATATTCCAAATTATAAGTTCAAAAGTGTTCTACAATGATCACTAGTCCTTCAGCTTTCATTTGATGCCAAAAATACCTAAATATTCTACACATTTTAAAAGTTACACTCATGCATAGGAACTATTTTGTGTTAAATATGTACTACTTTCTGGTATGTGCTTTCTAGCCGGGCCCGAATTAGTGGTGATACACCTATTGCTCATTGATTTTATCATTACAGATTGGCGGTGCTAACACCTCAACATGAGTTATCTCCCTTGTAACACTCTATTGATCATTGATTTTATCGTTACAGATTGGCGGTGCTAACACCTCGACATGAGTTATCTCCCTTGTAACACTCTATTGATCATTGATTTTATCGTTACAGATTGGTGGTGCTAACACCATGTTTGATGAGATATGTGATTATTTCGCTCAAATAATCCGTGAAGGTAATACATAAGTTTGAATATTATACTAGTATGTCATACAGGCCTGAGATAAACCATCAGCAAGACGGGGTTTTCATAAAGTATGTACCCTGTCTGATATCTGATATACACAAATGCCATATATACCGGCGACTCGTCCTTAATGTATTTATCAGAACCAGATATTTGTTAGACATTCACCATACAGTAAAGGTATTAAGAATTTTGTGTCCTTTACTCAAACTGTATTTTTTCTCATCTTGACGAATACATTTTTAATATTTTTGCAACAAAGTATTTGAATAAGCTTTTGTATGCACTGTTTGTTTACAGATGAAGTTTTATGCTATTTGACCGACTATTAATAAAAACAATTAATTTTTGGCTGCTAAAGTGAAAGATTTTGGAATAAGAAGGGAAAATGATTTTCTGGTGTACTATGCAATTATAATTATATTTCATACTGATACTTTTAGCCATGAATTTCCTATTTGGTGAGGAAAAAAAACCGCTTGCTTTAGAAGAAGAAAAACATATATATGTCTGATAGATATTCATCATTGTTTTCCTTTGTGAGCCTCTCAGATTTTCCTCAGCTATTTTGTGAATCACTTCCAATTTGTTTGTGTGTTATGACTTTTTATCTCACAAAAGTTACATAATCTTTAGAAAAAATACATTTCATCAATGACCTTTCATCAATGAAAAACAGGTTTCTATATTTGTAAATATCTATACAACAGTTAAAATAAATTTATTTATAGTGGATTTGGAAACAAATTCTATAACTTACATTAGTCCTTTTCTACTTTGCTGGTGCGAGTGCTGCCTTGTAGCGGCATTAGTCTGTCTTTTTTTTAAATCTACAAACTGAAGGTGTCTTTTACGTGAAAGAGATATTGCCCTCTCTTAACTCGGGTATCCATTTATCGTCACCTTCCGATGGACTATCATCCTTACTCAAGACCTTAAATTCGCAAATGGTGTCAAGGAATTCGAAGAGCCGATAATTCAGTCCCTAAAATGTTCACCCCGTAATGGGTATCGAAATAGGAACCTTTGTGTTTATAAACCGATACGCTAATCAATACACCACGGCTCTCTGAGGGGGAGGACAGGAGTAAGGGAGACAGGGAGAAATCATTTTATTTGACAAATGTAGTATATTAATTACTAAACACTGCTAAAGGAAGCAAAATAGTAAATTTATATTCACACGTTTCTTCTTGCTTTTAGTGATTTTAAAATTTACTTTCAGATGATAATGTAACAATGTCCCAATTTTCTATGACGTCACTGTTTCCGTCACCACATGATGTGTACTACAGATACTATGGAAGTTTGACAACGCCACCATGCCACGAAAGTGTTATATGGACTGTATTTAAATCACCTATTTCTATTTCAAAACAACAGGTAGTACATTGTATTAATCATCATTAATCTATCATCACCTTACAAACAAAAACATTACTACGATGTATCGCCCAACCTTACAGTACCTTTATTGTAATGTATATTATGTGCACTTTCACATTAGAATATTTGTATGAACGGATATTAAGCAGAAAAATATCAACAGAATCACAGACCGGATGTGACATGTATTCTCTAATTGAGAAAAAGCTGAACTTTATTTTTTATATAATTTTGAAACGCTTAATTTGGGACTGATATCAAAGGAACTTTTAAATATATTCAAAGCGAATGTCGATAAGTAATTACTGATCACTGTAGTTATGGGCCAAACTTTGAGTAAAATATTATTTTATTGAAATGATTAAAGGATACATCAATTAAACAGTAACCATAATCAATCGGCAATCCTCGGGTGAATCCGCTACTACGGAATCGACCGAGTTGTGACGAATACAACCAAAATGACACACATAAATACAGATTCCTAAACAATATGGTAGACTACAATATAAAAAAATGTTGTATACGTTTTACTTTTACTTAAAAGCTGTCAAAGATAAACTAACAACAAATTGGTGTACATTTTTTCTTCAAACATGCAAATAAATATGTCTCTTGTTTCAGATAAATTTATTCCGTTTTCTTGGAAACCGTCATATAAACAAACACCGAGATTTAGCTGACAATTTTAGGCCATTGCAAGCTCTATATGACAGAAAAGTATATACCAATAACATACTTGGAATGCCTTCAAGAAGAGGCCCTAAACCGAGATCACGCATTGTGAAAATAACTACAACAAAATACAAAGCTGCCAAACCACGACGCATGTTACCAAAGACAAGCAGGCGACAATCCAACGTCTCAACAAGTCGTAAGCCAACCATTCGGGAATTGTATCCTAAAACAAACAGTATCACAATACGCAATAAAAAATCATTGGATAAATACATCAATAAACTATCAAACCAGCTTAAAACAGAACTACGTCGAGTCGATGGGGATGGAATAGTAAACGGAAAACAGTTACGGAATCTGGTAAAATTTTATCGGAAAGGTTACCAAATAAAAGTACGTACTTTATTACTAGTACATGTACATAAATTGATCGATATTGATCGTCCGTCAATGAATACTTTTAAATTCCTAATTAGGACGAGAACATGCTTATGTAAATGAATGTAAACCGTCCCTGTTTGTTCTATACCGACACACTAAGCTAGCAAAAAGACCAAAAAAGAGCTTGTTCACAAGGTAACAATGAATTTACAGGAGACACTATTATTATATCCTCCTTTTCTCCTTTAATAGAATAATAAATCATTGAATAACGGAGTACATCTGAATTTTACAAGAACATGTGTTCTTAAGATATTTGGTGTTTACGAGTAAATAAAGTACACGTTTTATTCCGTTCAGTGTTTTTCTCAACTTAACATTGCGAATTTCTTTGAAAATAGTAAAAACCCAAAAACAATAATACCGTCGATATTTACTGCCGATATTATTGGGTGTGTAGGTAAAGGTGATATCTTTGGTTAGCTTGCTTGCTTGCTGAACCGTGAAGTCATTATTAGGTAAGGTATACAACCCTCCTATCGAAGTACCCTAGTCCTACAGACAGATAGATTGGTTATCTATCGGACTTGTATACTCCTAAAGGAGGGTAGTTTACTTAAGCTAATAATGACTTCACGGTTCAGCTAGCAAGGAAGCTAAATTACGAAGGATACTACATTTACCTACACACTCAATGCAATCGACTTTATAGAAAATCAACCGAGCGTATAACAATGGCATGTATAATATGGATCCAAATTAGAAACATTTAATGCAGTTCCCCCTATTTCCGTCTCAAATGCGTCAGAGATAAGGTACTATAGATTTGAAATATTTGATTAATATACACACTCATATGTACTTTTACATTTTATGATATATTGTTTTCATATTTCAGTCCCCTGTATTTGCGCTATATGACAAGCATGTGATTCGGATTCCATACACCAACAAACTATTCCTAACAAACACATATGGTATCAGCAGTAAGAGGAACCACAAATCCAAGAAAGTTCAACAAAGACGAAAATACAGTTCTATGATACACCAACGTACACATGGTTATTAATGTTTCGGATATACCTATTATAGTTGAATAGTTGATTCGAAAATGAAATAATTAACTAGTTGACCAATGCAGCTTAGTGTTGTAGAATTAATAAGGGAAATGGGGAATGTGTCAAAGAGACAACAACCCGATCAAAGAGCAGACAACAGCCGAAGTACATGTTAAAAGAATTGTAATTTTCATCTCGATCCCTCTAAATAATAAGTACTAGTAATGAACTATGTTTATATTAAAGAGGAAATAAAAGGACGTAATAATTACACACGAACGTACAGCATAGATGTCCGAAGGCATAGGAAAATTATGCATATGTCTATGAAATAAACATATTAATACAATTTTTGTTTAATTTTTTTTTGGTGATGTTTAACTTTAAGAACCACTTCAAGAGAAAGGATACTACAGATACAGTTAAGTCGGCCTCATATCTTGACTTACATCTAAAAATTGACAATGAGGGTCGGTTGAAAACAAAACTTTACGACAAAAGAGATGATTTCAGCTTTCCAATTGTGAACTTTCCATTTCTAAGTAGCAACATTCAAGCAGCACCTGCATACGGGGTATATATCTCCCAATTGATACGATATTCCCGTGCTTGCATTTCCTATCATGATTTTTTTGATAGAGGGTTGCTGCTCACAAGGAAGCTATTAAACCAAGAGTTCCAAATGGGGAAGTTGAAATCATCCCTTCGTAAATTTTACGGACGTCATCACGAGTTGGTTGACCGTTATGGAATAACCGTATCACAAATGATATCGGATATGTTCCTTACGTCGTAACTACAATCCCCTTCCCTTTCCTGAATGTGACCTACCGAATTAGACTTTTTACCGGATTTGTTATCACATAAGCAACACGACGGGTGCCGCATGTGGAGCAGGATCTGCTTACCCTTCCGGAGCACCTGAGATCACCCCTAGTTTTTGGTGGGGTTCGTGTTGTTTATTCTTTAGTTTTCTATGTTGTGTCATGTGTACGAATGTTTTTCTGTTTGTCTTTTTCATTTTTAGCCATGGCGTTGTCAGT